>NC_081157.1:402002-528028 GCF_012432095.1 Onychostoma macrolepis
ATTAGTTAACTGTTTTACGTAGGAGTGTGCAATATGACAATTTTTGATCGTGGATGATTAATATGTCTCTACGATCTGCTTTTGGAAAAATATCGCAGTATCGTGCTACTGTCAGAGAGTCACAGTCACCGCCGCCCACAGCAATCACCAGATCACAGTCACCTGAGTTCTAATCACCCGCACCTGTCAACCTTCATCAGCACTTCCATAAATACCCACTCTCTCTGACATTCATCGCCTGGTCTATGCTTCACATGCTGAATAGTAACCTGACTCTATAGTCACCTACCTGTATCTACTTACCTGTTGATTCGCTGAGTTTCTCCCCAGTTCCATCAACTTCTCTCCAAGACGAACTTCCAAGTATCCTGGTTCCAGATCTCCAACTATCCTGTATACAGAGAACGCTGTTATCTCCCAGTCAAGGCCTTTGGACATTATCTCACATCAAGATACTCACCCACGTCATTCTCTGCACACTCCAGTCATCAAACCATTCAATAAACTTCACTGTCATTCACTCACCTGTGGTTTCCATCTTTGTCTGTGACAGCTACAGCGCGACTCCGTCTCAATATACTGTACAACGTGTCAAACATTCACATCAAATGTTATCTAAGCGGTACACTCACTTGACACTGCACTTATTCGCAATCACAAAAGTACATTATTAGTATGTGCTTTAAAGCCTTGCCAATTAAACATTTCATTTGTGCACTGCTCTGACTTTTTCTGAGCCCGTACACATGAAACGCACGTTAAAAAGCCTGTACTGGACTAAGTTATCTTTCTTATCTGATTGTGCTAATACTGTCAAAAACACACAAGGATTACATATAAAAAAATGTCTAAAAATGTCCGAAGTGAAAGTAAAGAGTTGAGAGAAACCGGATGCGTGCAGGTCTTAAAGCAACTGTACTAATCATGCTGCTGATTGTCATCAAAGGGATAGTTCACCCTAAAATTTAATTTCTGTCATTATTTACTCACTCACATGTTGTCCCAAACCTGTATTTATTTATTTCTTGTGCTGAACACAAAAGAAGACATTTTGAAGAATGCGAGTAACCAAACAAACGGAAAAAACTAAATTATAATACTATGGAAGTAACTGGGGACCAGCAACTGTCAACAGAAGAAAGAAACTCATTTGGGTTTAAAAAAAAAAAAACCTGAGCGTGAGTAAATGATGACAGAATTGTCATTTTTGGGTGATCTATCCCTATAATGGTAATAAAACAAAACACAAAGCGAAAAATTGACTGAAGAACTTTAATACAGTTGCTTTAATAAGAATCAATGTATAATTTATGTATATAGTGTTTTGTTATATTTGTTAATTCAATTTCTTGAATGCTACTGCTAAATACACCTACCTGAACCTGAAAACTTTGTTTTATTTGTTCTTATTGTTTATTAACAATCGCCCACTTTGGCCTAAGTGTCTGCCATTCTTTTTTTATTGTATATTTTGTTACCTTGTAAGGCTTTGTTTTTAATATAGGGAAATTAATTTGGCTGTACTGCTCAGACTACTTGCAAAATAGTAAAACATGACGTGAACATGACAAAGAATCATGCTAAAATCGTGAATCGTGATATTTCTGAAAAAAAATGTGATTTGATCTTTTTGCCATATTGCCCACCCCTAGTTTTATGATAGCAAATTGACCGAGAGCTATATGCAGTGAATTACTGGACTTTTCCCTAAAATACTACACTGAGCAGTAACTGTAACAGTGAGCATGTTTGCATGCACACCAGTAACTGATAACTCACAAATATCAGCTTGTAGAGATTAGTTTTTGGAAAAAAAAAAAAAATTGTAATGACCAGGTCCATCGAGATCCATTCATTGTTCTGGAAGTGGCCAACTGCTCCTCTCACAACTTTTCTGATACATATTTTGTAAACAATAAATTGAAACATTATAAAATACATTATAAAATCTAAACTTTTCTCAAGTTTAGAATGTATTTCTCTTGTTTGAGGTATTTTGAAGTGCCCGCTTTTGCAGTAATACCATTTAAATTTGCAGAAACACTAAAAGTTGATTGAAGGCACATATTTGTTTCAATCTAAAAGGTAAAATAAAAACAATTTAATTTTACTTAAATGTAAATAAAACCAAGACCAAAAAAAAAAAAAAACACCTGCAAGAAGCAGATATGAACGGTGTGTGTGTGTGTGTTATAGTGTTCTGGTATATAATGTATTTACAAATGTGTATAATGACATGGGTACTACAACGTAAACATGGTTTATGAGGACACTTCCTGTGTCCCCATAAAACAAAAGGCTTAAAAAACATACAAAACGGTGTTTTATGAAATTCAAAAATTGCCAGTAGTTTCCTGTAAGGGGTAGGTTTAGGTGTAGGGCGATAGAAAATACAGTTTGTACGGTATAAAAACACTGTCACACCCCTGGACTGTTTTGTTGTGTTTTTGCTCCCCATGTGTTCCCTGTGACCCAGTTTCTCCCCAGTCTGATTGTGTTAATTTGCTCCAGGTGTGTCTTGTCTTCCCCTGATTTCCCTGTCCTTAAAAGCCCCAGTCCTTTCAGTTAGTGTTTGTCGGGTCTACTTGTTAGATGTCGTGTGTTTCCCGTGTTCCTGTTTTGGATTTCCCCCGTGAGTAAAAGATTAAAGACTATTCAACGTTTCTCCATGTCTCTCTCATTCCTCCCAGTGAATCGTGACAAACACCTATGAAGAGTTCCCATAAACCACAAATGCGTGTGTGTACGTGAGTGAGTATGCTCGTTCCACATTGCATTTGTGCTCTAGTATCAGGCCTTCGGTTTTGTGGACATTTTCAGATTTATGATGGATTTATTGATTTTATTTCCAATTTCTATAAAAATGGTCTCTGTTGCAGTCACACCTGTGTATTTTTTTAATAAATCATTAAAACGGAGGAAGGTTCCAGCATGTTTCAAGCGTTCTGTTATTATACCTGTTCCCAAAAAGGTTCGTATCTCAAGCCTAAATGACTACAGACCATTCGATTTAACCTCCGTGGTAATGAAATGTTTTGAGAGGCTGGTATTACTTCATCTGAAGGTCGTCATTGGCTTGAATAGAGGCCTAATAGGTCTGTGGAAGACGCGCTGAATATGGGACTGTATCTTATTTTGAAGCATTTAGATACTCCAGGGTCTTATGTACATATTCTTTTTGTAGATTTTAGTACAGCTTTCAATACTATTATACCAGACATTCTTCATTTCAGACTAAGAAAGCTTTCTGTGCCAAGTAATATTTGCAGCTGGATTATTAATTTTCTCAGACAGAGTGCAGAAAGTAAACCTGGGGGTATTTACATCTAGAACGAGCACCCCCAGTATTGGTACCCCTCAAGGGTGCGTGCTTTCCCCGCTGTTATCTTCCATTAATACGAATGACTGTACTTCCTCCGATTCTATGGTCAAGCTTTTAAAATTTGCTGATGACACTACAATCATTGGCCCTATTGTCTCGTGGTGCAGACGTAATAACTTGCATTTAAACATCGGCATAAACTGTAGAGATTGTTAATTTTACATAGAATTCTACCTGCTTGAAAAATTATAATCTGTCTAATGGAACTATGTGCAGATTCTACAGGGCTATGATTGAATTGGTCCCGTGTTCTTCACAGAAGAACTTTAAGTGCTTTGACACAATCTGTATTGTTAAAAGCGCTATAGAAATAAAGGTGACTTGACTTGACTTAATTTACTGTTCGCTACAGCTCTGCTACTCCGAGGGATAAGTTTAGGCTTCAGAGAGTAGTGAGAATGGCAGAACGCATTATTGGGACTGATTTACCCTCCCTTCAAGATCTGCACTTGACACGGGTTAAGAAACGAGCTCAGAGGATTGTCCGTGATGCATCCTGTATTCAGTCTTTTCAGACTTTTACCTTCTGGAAGGCGTTATAGTCTGGTTAAAACAGAACTACCAGATATCAGAATAGTTTTTTTCCAGTAGCCATAGAGATTCTAAATTATATCATGTAAATTATTCATATTCATACTACTTTTCTTTGTTCTCTCGTGTGTGTGTGTGAGAGTGTGGGATGCCTCATACCAGCAGAAAATTCCTTGTATGTTATGCATACCTGGCCAATAAATGTTGATTTATTATGTTTGTGCGTTCATGCCAGTGCATGTGAGTGAGCATGTCTTTTCTATATTGCATTTGTGCTCTAGTACCAGGCCTTCATTTCTGTGTTGTGTGGAGATTTTCAGATTTAATTTCTGGACTTGTTTATTTTTTTGACAAATGGAAAAAAAAAAAATCATATGATTTTTTTTTTTTTCATTTCAATCAGTATAACCAGAGTTTTGATTTGTTTCTCTCACACTATTATAATTTGTTTATTCTTAAAACAAATACAAATGATTTCAATAACTTCCCTTATATGAGGAGCACAGGAGTGTTCGGGGTTAACTAAGATATTCTGTCTTAAAAATGACCACACAACATCAATTTTGTCACAGCATCACCTACTGGTGGAAAGTGATAAGCAATAAATCATATTATACAAATTTTGTAAAGATTTTTCAGCCTTACTGAATAAAGGCAAATTGTTTTTAATTACTCCTTGTTGTAATCAGTCTGATCCTGCTTTTGGTGCTTGGCCCCAATAATTGCTGCTTGGTGTGTTCAGTGAGTGGTCAGCGAGAGCAGCCGCTTGCAGTCAGGGGCGGAGTTGAAAACGGAGCCGTGAACTCGGACAATTTCTGCTCCCATTAGTGACACTCTCGCAGTGTTTGCACTGTTTCACAGATGAAGTGAATTAAATGCAATATTTGTCAAATACACAGATGTTTCACAAATGTTTTCATGAGCAACAGAAACCCTTTTTTTGTGCTGCTTAATACAGTGCCATCAGTTCAAGAATAAAGTTCAACACAAACATATACTAATTGCTAATAAAGTGGGGGTATATATATGCTTTTTTTTCAGTGTTTTATGATAAATGTGACTCAATATTGTGACATTGCGACTACAGTAAAAAGGTTTTTACTGTTCTAAAAACAGATTTGTGAGCATTATTGGAATTGAAGAGATTACAATACACCAAAAACCACGTGATTGTTGTTATGTGGTGAGTCTGGCCAATTGTGAAACAGCTGTGTTGTCATCAGAGCTCCTGCAGCCGCTCTGGTGAAACTGATATCGAAACTGACACTGGATTGGCTCTATCTCTCTCCTCTCCACCTGTAGCTGGTGTGTGGTGAGCGCACTGGCGCCGTTGTCCTGTGGCTGCCGTCACATCATCCAAGTGGATGCTGCACACTGGTGGTGGTTGAGGAGAGACCCCCCCACATGATTGTAAAGCGCTTTGGGTGTACAGCAATACACAAATCGCTATATAAATGCTTCATTCATTCATTAAACCGATTATTTTGCATCTACGTCATTATGTCAAGAGGTCAGGGTCGTCAGAATGGGAACACGATGTCGGTAACCGAGTACATTCTGTGATTTGGGGACACCGACACTACAGAGATTAAAATTTCAATTATACAGTTAAAAACATGTTAGAATGGAGAAGCTTTTTAGCTTAGAAACAACACAATGGTGATAGTGAATTTATGGCTCAATGGAAATGAACAACTTGACCAAAATTTGCCTTTGTCATTTGTATTTATTATTTATTACAGATTCATCATTTCCAATCTGCTTGAATAATATAAGTGCTCACGCAATGAATATTGTAGGAAAATACGTCTGGAAATGTTATGTGTGATATAGCTCATTGCGATCACTCTCTGTGTTCATAAAGCAACGCTCCTTTGATTCATTGTTCAGAAACTCTTGGTTGAATGAACGCAAGGGATTCAAACATTAGTCCATTTATTTATTGGAATGACAAAAAAGTGTAAACGTGGCTACTGTTCAACTCAACTAGATCAAAATCAACTAGATATGCATGAGCAGAATTTATTGTTTGCAAAAACTGCATACGTTACACAGTATACATTATGGCAATGCCTCAAAGTATACGTGATTACATACGTTTATCAGGCACAGATTGCGTAGATAGCCTAATGTGTTTGCTGGGCAAAAACAATAAAAGCTCAATGAAAGTTATGAAGAGAAAATCATTCACTAATAACACATCACAGTTTGATCACTGATGTAAACAATTCCTGGAAAAGGAAAAGTACTTCATTAATTAGAAATTCCAAATTGAATTTCTTTTTGGGCAGGCAGAAGGGATTCACAACGTTATTCTCCACACATTTCCGGCATTCCATCACATTACTGTTTCTCATACACCGATAAAGAGGCACTATCTTATCAATGTTTTGAAATTCTGTTTGAGATCCTTGTCCTTGTCCTTCTGCCAGATCTCTTGGAAGACAAAGGCATTCATTTTGTCTTTTCTTTTATTGATCCAATTTCTAAGGCCTTCCATAATATTGTCGGCACTCTGAAGGCATGTTTTCACACAAGGTGAGTTGTACGAATAAAACACTACACAGCTTTGGTCTCTTGCCTTTGCTAGAAGTTTGTCCATGAGAGAGTTACCTATAGGATAGAGCAGAACATGCTCTGAATGTTCTGTTGTTTTCTCATCTATTTTAACTGGCCGTGAAGCAATGACATTTTTTGGCTTAGTGCAAAGTTCACATTTGGAACCTTTTTGGAGAAGCATTTTCACTTTTGCTGCATCATCCTTGTCAAACTCATTCTCGATATTAGCATGTTTATCTATACAATGAGCCGGTGGGACATAGATCGATAATGCATACTGAGCATCAGCTCCTTGTCCGGTCTTTGGCTGGACACTGAAAGACAAAACAGCATAAGGTTATTGCAATTATCATAAAACATTATAGAATTTGCCTTGTTCCATGTACATTTTGTCATTCAAACCACATGCACGGTTCGAACTGAATATATTGATTCATTCATCGACTTCATGCACAAATGTACCTACTTGTCATAAAAATACTGGGTCATTTTAGCAAGACACACAGTGTTCACATCCTGAACGCCTTGAACACACAGATGAAGCAGGCAGAGGAAGATGACGAGACCGCTCAGTGGTACCACAGATGCCTGAAGTGAAAACAACTCATTTTAGCACAAAACTAGGCTTCAATTCATGATCTGAAGAACCGGAGTGTTTAAGGCTGTACTCACACTAGGCATGTTTGCCACAAACCGAGTCCGAGCACAATTGTCCCCCCTCCCTACCAGTAGTGACAATGAATTTTGTTAGGGCAGATTCTCGGTCATAGCACAAGTTTATCAGAACACTTTTGGCAGAGGTTGCTTTATTCAGTCTGACAGTAACAGACTGTGTGTAACTGACACACAGTAATGCAATAATAATTGCCTTAAAGGGATAGTTGACCCAAACATGAAAATTCTGTCATCATTTCCTTACTCTCTATGGAAGAAAATGAATGACAAATGTCTTTTAAACAAAAAAACTCGGCATTCCACATCTGGGAACCGCAGGAATAGCAGTAGAGCACCGATGCATGATCTCGAGCTGCTGTCAGCCGCTCACCAGCAAGTGGAGCATGGACGGTTGAACTAATTTTGAAGTGCCGGCTGCAAGAGCTTGGTGGTGTCTGATGGGAGTTCAATACTCGTTGCATCATACGTGTAAGCCTCGTCGGTAGACAGACGGAAAAGCCAATGTTTTCCTGACCGGGAGGCACTTGCAGCATCTGATGGGAGTTCACTGTGTCAGACGGGTAAGCCTCGTTGGTAGACAGACGGAAAGGCAAGGTTTGCTCGACCGGGAGGCTCTCGCAACATCCGATGGGAGTTCAATACTCACGACATCGGATGGGCGAGCCTCGCTGGTAGACGAAAGAGAAACATATTTGCTCCACCGGGAGCGCTCTTGCAGCATCTGACAGGTAATTCAATACTCAGAACAGTCTAAAAGGGGTAGATGCTATGAGGATTACTTTGCGTAATTGTTTGACAAATATAATAAGCTGCTTCTAAGGATATTATAGTTTTGAATTTTTAATTAGTTTTTATTTTCATTTCGTTTTCAAATTTCTTATAATTTTCATTAATGGTTTTGTTAGTTTTAGTTTAGTTTTTATTTTGTGAACCAATTTCTATTTAGTTTTTATATATTTTAGTTTCAGTTTTAGTAATTATAGTTTAACAGAGTTAATGGAACACTTCCAGTGTAGACCAAACCAAGACATTTAATTTTAGCAAAGATGAATGTTTGCAGTTCACAGTTAACTCTTGTGCAAACCTCTTAATAATAATTCTTTTTGTACATCACATGTGAATTAGGTTTCTAGTTGCACTTGTTCAATAATAATTGTTTCTTTATGATACACCTAGGGGTGTGTGATATATATATATCGTCTGCGATAATATCGTAATTGTTGATGTCATTCTGTGCAGCGCCACTTCAAGTCGAACGCACCTAATAAAACATCATATTCCGATTTTTTCTCAACTGTTTACGTTCACTTAAGTTTACATTTGCTCTCTGTGCGCACCGAACACAGCATGCAAGCACTCATTAGGATGGCTTCAGCCAGTCAGTTGAAATGAAAGAGTTGTGCAATAGCACTGGTCATCAACAGAAACACAGTGTGATTTTCAAAAAGTCAGTGCTTAGATCGCAACACAGACGGGGTGAATTTACGAATGAACGTGTGAAAGTTCTGTCACAAACATGGTGTTACGTATCCTTAAGTGGGTACTGCTTTTTTAAGTGGGTACTGCGTCTGTGTATTGTAGCTGCAAATTTAAACTGGAGAAAGCTTTGATGTGCTATCGCACCCAAGGGACCGTCTGACAATTCCACCGACTGGGTTAAAACGTCCAATACATTTTAATTGAAATGGCTTTTAACATTTTAAAATAACACGCTGTCAAACTGTATATCTTTTATTGCTCATAGTGATTTACTACAGGTGAGATTTTGCCAATAACTCCCTCCATATATGTACAGTACACAATTATTTTCTTTAAAAAGGTTTTTTTCATGTTCCAACGGTTGTAGTACATTGCTAGATATTGAATTACTACAGGTTAGATTTTGCCAATATCGCCCTTACGGTATGTACAGTATATACAAATTTCTTTTTAAAAAGCTACAGCTATTCACCAAAAGTGAAGTTTAACATGCAGTTTTACGCGTTGCGTAACTTGCGTTCATATTCTGATTTCATCTGCCTGTATATAGTTTGGATCATCAGTGAGGTGTATTAGGAGTTTGGTCTTTTAATAGCAATCATCGTTTTTTTTTTTTTGTAACAGATGTTTGACGGAAACAGTGTGAAACCTTGTGTAATCATTCATATTCTACATCTGCTTAACTGTAGTCTACATAGTCCGCATCATCAATAAAGTGTATTCTGAGATCTGAGGTCTTATATCACTATATTGGTTAATTGAGGCACGTTACGCGTCGTTGGGGAATCCTGGAGTGTGACGTATGAGGGGAACCCCAGCATTACAGCTCAGCGTCACACAGGCCATGATACAGAGTTACAGAAACAAAGTAACAGAAAGCAATATATGTCTTCCTCAAATGTAATGTTAGTTCTGTACATCAGCGTCGGGTCAAACAGCATTATAATCTCCTTTGCGGTAGAGAAAGCTACATGTAATCTACACGGGGAAACGAGTAACAGCGAAGATGCTGAATTAAACGTAAACACAATCAGCTTTTCCGCATACTGATACAGGCCCTGATAATCATAACTTCTACTTAGCGCTTGCTCCATTTATGCAAATCAGTTTTTGTGAATGAATGACTTGATCCACTTGTTGCTTTGGTCTTCATCAACAGCCACTTGGTGCCACTTGCTGGTGAGTGACTGACAGCAGCTGGAGATCATGCATCGGTGCTCTACTGCTATTACTGTGGTTCCCGGATGTGGAATGCCGAATTTTCCTGCGAATTTGAACCACTGAATTTGTGGCAGTGAATTTGGAAAGTGAAATAAAATGACCGAAATTTGTCTGTCAAATATTATACATCGTATTTTTAAACCGATTGAATATTTGGGAAGTGAATTCTGGAAGCTTGAATATGAATTATTGAATTTTTAATTGTGAAATATTTTTAATTGAAATATTCACAGTTTAAATAAACTATGTTAAATTTCAGGATCTAAAAATGCAAGCCCTGAAAATACAAGGCATTAAAAATGCAAGCACTGTTAATTCAATGCATTATTTTTTCAGTTAGTGCAATTCAACATGCTTTTTTGTTTCAAAGACATTTGTCATTAATTTTCTTCCATATTATTTACTCACCCTCCTGTGGAAAGATCCCAAATGTCATTAAGGCATTGTAAAAATAATCAGATGAGAGCTAAAAGACAAATCCACGACTTGAAGAAGAGCAAGGGCTTTGTATGATGAACGGATTTACACACTTACTATAGTAAATGAACATTCAAATGCGCACGAGAACATCATGACAGTAAGTACATGGAGACATATTTGGATGAACTAAACCTTTACAGTTTGAGACGCTTTACGATTAGATCTGTGATTGATTGCGTCATCCTAAGCGTGAAGTGGCAAGCCTCAAAGTGAAAACGCAAACATTTAAATCATCATATCGCATCTTATTTAGTATGATTAGTGTTTTAGATGATTTATGATTACATAGGAGCATTATTAGCGGGAGAGACGGGACTAAGTGAGCCCCGGCGTACAGAAAGTGGTGTGCCGGTGGCCAATGTGGCCGGTCCACCAGGTACACAGATTCATATAAACATGACGAAAACCATAATATTGCATATCCTTTCAACGCGGATGGATGAAAGAAGTGTGTGCGCGGGTGGCAGAGCCTGTCGAATGAGATCTGAAAGTGTGAGTGTGCTGTGTGAGAAAAATTTACTTAGTTTCAGTACTATATTAAAGTACTATAATATAACATACTGTAGTCCTGATAATGCCAAACGTCTGATTTTACCAGTAAAAATGGTTCTACATAATTTATTTCTATGTATTTAGTCAGTGACAGAGTGCAAAAAAAAATTAAAGCAAATTTTAGCTTCAAGATAATTAATATTTTTATTCTGGTGTCACCACTGTCCTGTGACGGGACCAGAACCAAGTTCAAGTCTATCTAAGTCCACCACCCAAGTCCATAACAAATTTAGCAAAGCAACAGCACATTTTTAAACATTTTACCATATATAAAAGTAATAATTATAGTAATAATAACTTTACTTTGGCTTAAAATATTATGATATGATCGTATTGTGAGTTAATTATCGAGAGATGTATCGTATCGTGACATGATTGAATTGTTACACCTCTAATAATGTGTTAAAATGAGTTACCAGAGTTGTGAAGTCTTACCCTTATTATGACTTACCATTTTATCTGCTGCTCACAATCAGAAGGTTCAGAGATGCCGTGTGAGTCTGCGGTGAAGCAGGAGTGATGAGGAACAGGACGCAGGTGGTTTTTATTCTAACACTTGACCAGCCCTCATTTTCAACACCAATTAAAATTGTCCACACTTGCATTACTGACTCTTTGCATGTCTCGCCATGTACGGTATGCTGCTGGACATCCTCAAAATGGTCAATAAGTAACAGAATAATTAACCCTTGTGCGGTCTTTATTTTACATTTTACATTTTAATTTTTAAAAATCGTAGCTTCACCAGAATGGTACGAAACTCGGTGACTTTTATGGCACTTGGTATGTGAACACACAAAAAAATTGAGGGCATGATTCGAAAAAGCTAAGTGCTCGTAAAAAAAAATAGTCACATGGTCTTCGGTCAAAAATGACAGATCATAGGAAATTAATGGGAAAATACAGAAAATGTTTGTGTTTACAATCTACAAATCCCTAATAATGCCGAAAAAAATTGCACAGCAATGAAGGGGTGAAACATCTAGAGTGCAAAATCAACACATCAACTCACACGCACACACACCTATGAACTGGTGTGCCTGTAACACAGCAACTATGTAAAATAAAATCAATAATTCTACTACAATGCAGTAAAAAAGTGGACAGCAAGGAAAGGGTTATACTCTAAAACATCGAGAGTGTGAAACCGATATATCCACTCACACACACTCACAGACACACACACACATACACAATTATATACACTCAAATGAATTGGTATGGCTATAACCATATAGCCAAAATGAGTTAAAAGACTGAAATAAGAGGTTGAAATCAGAAGGACTAAGCTCAGAAGGATTAAGCTCTGATAAAGCATTCCTGTTCATTTTTGTTAAATTTTTATAGAGTTTTTATGTTTTGTGTAACAAAATGCTTTCTGTGTTCAGGGTTGACTGTAGTAATAGTAATGCAAAAACCTATATAATAACCTAAATAATAACCTATATAATAATAATGCAAAAAAATATAAACCTTGACAAAAAGTAGTCTTTGAGAATGCCTAAATATACATTAAAATCCACAACCTAATAAAAGTTAACAATTATGTCTAAAAAAAAAAAACTAGGAAATTCAAAAACCTCTCCATAGAGTCCTGTACAGGCAACAAAAATATATTGATCGTGAAGACCATGAGTGCGACTCCCAAATGAGGAGCACATAAGGGTCAATAGTTCCTTCAAGAACTCTAAGGGCTGTGCTTTTTTCAGTATTCTTTGATGGATTAAAAAAAAAAAAAGTCCAACATTTATTTAAAATAGAAATCCTATGTAACAATATACAATACTGCTTAAAATGTTGGGGTCAGTTATTGTTTTATTTTTTCTGATTTTCTGTTTCTATGAAACATTTGCTCCCTAAAAAGTAAAATATAAAATATCCATATCTGCAAGACAGACTTTTCAAGGTAGGAGATTAAAAATGATCTTCCAAAAGTTACTGCCAGATTCTGGAAGATAAATTCTTCAAACAGTGGTACAAAAGGATGTCATGCTGGTCCTTCAAGAGTCACTTTCAATCTGGAAGAACACTTTGTATATAAGGTCTACTTTGTATTTTTGATTGTATTTATTTGTGCTCTTACAGTGGTGTTTGTATTTGTGTCTAAAGATTTTTCACCTGGTTGACTAAATGACTGGCTGATTGATCACTGCATCAAAAAAAAATAAATAAATAAATAAAAGAAAGCAAAGTATGGTCAATGAGTGGAATCCGGTCAAATTCTTGTAGTGGGCTGTCTTATCAAGTGGGAGAGTTCTGCACACTGAAACTTTGTAAATGTTGAATCCACTTGACACTCAGACAACACGTGAACGCGCTCACTGTGTGACGACGCCATGTTCTCGTGCTGGTAGAAGGACCGTTATGGCCTATTCTCTTGCTTTTGGATATTCTTTGTTGGTAAGTATTAGTTCTTTTATAGGTAAACTTGATAACGGAATATAATAATGTTGAATGAAATATGTTGGGTAAAATACAGGGTATTTATTAAAGTGAGGTGAATTGTTACAGACGACCTCTCGCTTTGTTATCTAACATTACTTGTCATTAACTGAATACGACCGGTTGCGACGACTCCTTTTAACATATTAAGTTTGCTAGCCCAGGGAACAAATGTTAACAATACAAATTGATTTATGGCTACCAATATTTTTGATATCTAATGATATAAATTTTCTGAGCCCCCCCCACACCCCCCAAGTAAAAAAACATTATGTTCATGTATTTGTCGAACCGTACACAAACCTGCCCGCTACTACTACAACTTTTAGAATACTGGGTTCACACAGATAATGTTTTGGCTGTTAAAAACACGAGACAGTGGAATGAAAAAAGCGCAAGGTCTAGAGACGTGTTTTTAAAAGCTGCACTTCTTTGAACTTGAGTGCCGTGTTTTAGAATGATGTATCATGCATGAGGAGCAGAATTCAAAGACGTCCATAGCGCGCTTACATTTAAATACAGTGGAAAAGTACCGAATGAAAAAATGCGTTCTGAGTGAAGGACCCTACTAAAAGCTACTTAGCAAATAGAGATAGCAGAGCATTGAATAATATTACATAAAACAAAATCTGGCATCCAGGAAACACGTTTTAGATCACCAGATATAAATATGACTTAGACCGCAGTTTCACTATAAACACAGAAAAGTGATATCACAGCCACCAGCAGTTTTTCTATAAAACACACACTCATGGAGACTGATTCACTGATGTAACACATATTCATTGCAATAGGAAGGAAATTGTTTTTTTTTTAATTTCACAGGTTCAAAAAATCATCCTCATGTTTTGACTCGTACTGGAAATGTTGTTTAGGTTTGCTCGTTCTCACAATAGGAGAAGCCATTGCTCTTTCTGTACTCATGGAGAAAACTTATCACTAAAGTCCACCTCACATTTTTTGATTCCTACTTTTGGGTTATTCCTACTGTTGATAAAGCTATGCATTTTTAAGCTCATTTTAACTTGTGCCAGCTATTCATACAGACTTTCATGCACATTTGAACTCTCATGCTCTTCAGGTGTGAATGTAATGTGCTCCCGTAGCCTAAAACCAGTGTTTGCAAGACTGTGATTCTGAAAAATGACATAGTCTAGTTTTAAGTTTATTGTAAAGAAGCTCCATTTGCTCCATCTGTTCACATTTTACATTCTACGGTGAGTCTGCAGAAACTTCTCTGTGACGGAGTTTGTTTTGCTCCTTTTCTGCTGCTTGTTAAACTTTTTCTCTGTGTCACAGTGCATGTTTGCCATGCTAACAAGGGCTGTTCTCAAACATTTAAAGAGGCAGTGATCCAAACCAAGAAAAGGGCACCAGATCACTGTTGTGTCATGTTTTCAAAATTCTAGACACAAAACTCACCACTGATGATCAAAGTGCACATTTTTCCAACCTTTAGCACATTTTTTCAATTAGATACAATATGTAAAATAATGCACGATACAACACAGTGGTTTCAAATGTTCAGAGCTCACTTTACTTCTTTTTCTGCAGTGCAAACATATAGGAGGAGGAGCCTATGCTAATCAACCACAGAGTCCGGAGTGTTTCTTAAAGACACACTGACAAAATGACAATACATTACATCTCCCCTCCTCAGCAGAAAACATTCCAACATAACCACTACAAATATATATGCAGCTATTATGAATGTTAAACATCTGACTTCTATTTTTCTTTCTTTTTTTTTTTAACTCTGCAGATAACATGCAAGACATCCAAGTAAAACATGAAAAAAGGAATGAGCACACATTCTGTGTAAAATTTAGCCAGTGATGCACAATGATGGGCAGTAGTGTACATTTCTCAGTAGCGTGGTGGTAGCGTCGCTGTTTTCTGAATCAAATAGCTTTTCGGTAGTTAAGCTCTTTTTTGATCAAGTAGCACGGTAGCGTCAACAAAAGCTAACGTTACATTTTCCAAAGAAAGCATTCTGAAACTCAAGCTCAAATCAGAAATAAAACAGCTACGGATCACTGATCCTGGATCAGTAAGTGACGCCACAGACACTAAAGCTCGTAACGCCATTGGCTCCTCAAACTGTCAGTCAAACCTCATTATTCCTCCCGCCTCTCTCATCAATGAAGTGCGGCGCGCAGTTTGGAGCATCTCAGCTTGTTTGCAGTCTGAAGGTAAATAAAGAACTGTTGATTGAATAAGTACAGCGGTTTCTTTACTCAAAAAACACTTTATAAAGGCTGATGCCTTTTTTTTTTTTGAGGAACGGAGAAGAGTTTTTCTATCATCTGTTGTCGAGTCACAGCCAAACAGCTCGTGTGAAGCACTGAATCTTTCATAATATGATGCTTTGGCCAAATAACAGAAAAAAACTGAACGCCCACATAATGACAGAAAACTGGGGAAAACGGGACACAAGTCAAAAAAAACTAACAAAAAAAAACAACATTTGCTGGTCAAAAGCTTCGTATTTGAACTTGATTTTGGTGAAATGTTTATATTAATATCTAATGACACATGCAACGATGCAAATAAACATAGCCTATCTGTAGGCCTAAACATCTATATGGTAACACTATAGGCTACAATACGATTTCATTAAAATACATTTGTTACAGTATTTATTAATCTTTGTTAATGTTAGTTAATGAAAATACAGTCATTCATTGGTAGTTCACGTTAGTTCACAGTCCATTAACAAATGTTAACTTTTGATTTTAATAATGCATTAGTAAATGTTGAAATTAACATTAAGATAAATGCTGCAGAAGTATTGTTCATTCTTAGTTCATGTTAACACTAGTTAACTAATGTTAACTACTGAACCTTATTGTGAAGTGTTACCATTTATATTAATGTATCTGTATACAATAAAGCCACAATACCAACTACAAATAGGAGGTTTCCGGCCGACAGCAAAAATGTATTTTGCCTATGTTACAATTTGATACTGATTATGTTGTCAAATTGGTTTGGAACAGCTGTTGAATAAACAATTAAACTGATGCCTGTCTATCTGCTTGACGGACAGTTTTATTGATCACTGAGAGAACATTGACTTGGTATGATGTTGGTTCAATATAATTTTATTTTATTTTTTTTAAATAGCTTGGATGTAGTAAACTACTTTTGCCATGTTGCCGTAGCTTAGCTTGCTACATTTCCCAGGGCTGTAGCTTTAGTGTAGTTAAGCTTCATTTAAAGAAGAGTAACTGTTAGCTTAGCTCACTACATTTTCCAAGCAGCTTGTTCAACAGTGGTGATGCATGTAACAATAACAATGAACTGTCAAGCATCATCATATCTATCTAGGAAGGAGAGGTTACCCGCACATCACTTCCACGACGTGTCTTTACCACACCTTTCCCTGACTATAAGCAAAGCCTGTTTGGAGGTCTCACAATTCTCTCCCGTTTGGTGACATACTGTCCAGCTGGCAGGGTTTGTTTACCACAGGGGTTCTCAACCTTTTGCAAGCTGGGCCCCCCCAAAGCTGGTTCACTGCAGTTGGGGCCCCAGTGCCCCCCCCCACACCACCTTGCATAGATAGATAGCCCTAGGCTATTATTTTTAGGCCCACATTATTATTATTATTATCATCAGAAGCGGTAGGTAGGCCTATTATCATTACTAGGCTATTAATTGGCAGTAGCACCAGACTTCTAATGTGAGCTTGCAGACATTATTATTATTATTATTATTATGAGTAGTAGTAGGCCTATCATCATTACTAGGCTATTGCTATATAATTATATGAGGTTACATGCTTTATTGTTGTTGTTGTTGTTGTTATTATTATTATTATCATCAGTATAGGCCTATTATCATTACTAGGCTATTGCTATAATTGGGAACTGGCACCAGACCTCTGATATTAATTTATGCTTTATTATTGTTATTATTACTAGGCCTAATAGTAGGCATCATCTGCATTTTTTACAGAAGCTTGCAGGTAGGTGATGTTAATGTGAGACCTGAGCCTGCTTTGCCTTGCAAAGATCCTCAATTCTTGGCTCAATGTTTGATAAACATAGCCTCAAATCATCCTCGATTTGTGCACGATTGCGGTATTTCGTTTTGAGCGCAGTCATTTTTGAGAATCCTGCCGCACACAAATATGTCGACGCGAAAGGAAGGAGAATCTTCAAAGCGACGTCACAGAGTTCAGGATATTCCTGCATCGATGCTGCCCAGAACGACGAAAGAGGGCAGGAGCTAAAGACTTCCTTCAGTCTACTGTCACTCTTCAGCTCAATAAGCTGTTCCTGCATATCAATTGATAGCTCGTTTGCTGTGCACACAAACGGATCTCGAACCCATGCAAAAGAGCGATAATCCTCTTTAAAGTACGTCGCAAACTGTTTACTCATTGCTGACAGGTGCTCAGACGCTGATTGAAATAGGGAGGAGAAATCGTGTGACGTGCCTGCATCAGTGATAAAGTCTGCAAGGCTGGGGAACATGTCGCAGTTCCCTCGACTGATGCGGCCATGCCAGAGGTCTAGTTTTTGTGTGAAGGCGTGCACTTTGTCTGCAAGGAGCAAAATATGAGTTTCGCGGCCTTGCAAAGACAGGTTGAGGCCGTTCAAGCGGTCAAATATATCGACCAAATAGGACAGAGACGCAAGCCACACAGTGTCATCCAGATGCTTCGCCAGATCTGATTTGATTTCTGTCAACAACCACTTCACCTCCTCTCGCAGCTCATACAACTGCTGTAACACCCGCCCCCTGGAGAGCCAGCGAGCTTCAGTGTGCAGAAGCAGCTGTTCGTGCCCTGACCCCATCTCCTGGCAGAGGACCCCAAACAAGCGAGAGTTTAGCGGCTGTGATTTGATGAGATTTATCATTTTCACGGATTGGTTCAGCATGGAGTCAAAAAGAACCGGCATTTTTTTAGCAGCTAGTGCTTCGCGATGGACCATGCAATGTGTCCATTTCACAAGTGGAGCTACTTGCTGAACGCGAGCAGCTAGGCCACGCTCACGCCCCGTCATTGCCTGCGCACCATCCGTGCATAGGCCAACGCATCGGTCCCAAGCCAAACCATTTTCACGGATAAAAATATCAAGGACATTGAAAATGGCTTCTCCTGTAGTGTGCGACTGAAGAGGCCGGCAAAACAGGACATCCTCCTCAATCGCCTTGTCCCGCAGATACCTGACATAGGTGAGGAGCTGTGCCTGCCCAGCAATATCAGTGGATTCGTCCAGCTGCAGCGCGTAGTAAGGACTCTTTTTTACGAACTCTATCAGTTGCTCTCTGATATCATTGGACATGTCTACAATTCTCCTAGCGACGGTGTCATTGGACAGTGGTACTGCACCGAGTTTGGCTGCTGCACTATCGCCTATCATTATTCTGCACGTCTTGCGCTGCCGGCAAAATGAGAGTCTCGGGGATTGTATGCGGTTTACCCAGTTTACTGATTCTTTTGGCCACTACATACGATGCCTCCAAACACTGTTTAGACACAGTGCTGTGCACTGAAATGGTTGCCTGTTGCTGATGGAGGCCATCAAGCTTTCTTTTAAAATATTCAGCCGGTTTATTTTTAATGCCAGCATGCTTTGTTTCGAGGTGCCTTTTTAATTTGCAGGGCTTCATACTGTATTTGCCAGCACCTCGGCACACACGACACACTGAGGTCTCAGATCAGCCGTGACTGTAAACCCAAACTGCAGGTATGCTTCATCATACCTTCGAAGCTTTTTTGCAGCTGGTGGTGCATCGGTCGGCTTGTTGGTCCTCACAAGAAATTTCTCCATTTTTGTTATGTGTTTTCAATAAAGTTTAGGCAATATGTAACTGTGTGTGTGGCTATGTTGAGAGACGTATCAGGGGCTAATCAGTCGGGACTTAGGCACGATCTTTAATTAAACAAACAAAATAATTATTTTGCAGACAATTCAGATTTTATTTTAATACTTAACGATTGTAGTGTGTGTGTGTGTGTGTGTCTTAGTCACGTGGGTAGTTTTAGCTAAGTGTAGCTACTGCCTAGCAGTTAAAAAAAATGACTGGCTAGGGCTGAGATTTGATCTAATCTTTAACAAGAATGTTTGTGGGTTTAGTCTTTAAAAAGACTGTTGGGGTTTTGTAGTAAAGGCCTATGTAAATCGAGATTGATAACAGACTAGCGAGAGCTGGCACAAGCGAACTTGGCAAGAGACTAGACTAGAGTGAATGGAGAGCTATGTCGTCAGTCAATTTAAATGCAGTGATTTATTTTTGTGTGAGAGTGAGTGAACATTTACACCCCGCTCTGTAAGCCAGTAAGCCAGGGCGGGAACGGCGGCGGCCATGCGCATGCGCGATTCATTTGCAGCCAGGACGCGGAGGGGTGTGTGTCTCCTCTCTGCTCTGACTGCTGCGCGAGGCTACTGAGAGACTGACCGCCTGTGAGTGCTTTTGGACGGGAGAGGGGCTCACGGCAGCACCCGCTGCTCGTTGAGCACAGTAAGCCTAACTGCAGAGTGATTCGTGCTTTCGAGTCTCCAAACACCACAAAAGTCTCCAAAAACACCAGTAAAAGTCAATGGATTTGTCGCTTTTGACAAAAAAAAGTCTCCAGGAGGATGATTTGTTTGTGTTATAATCAGTGCTTGAAGTGGGGGAAAAAGGTGGCGGTACTCTCTTTGCATTGGCAAATCATTAAATTTTTGATTTATTTATAAATTTTTTCACCCAAAATGATGCTGAAAGGATTTATGAGTAACTTTCACTTCATTGCTTAACTCCATAACGTGTGAAACCCAAACATTCGACGATCATGTTCTAATCACTTATTGTGCATGTCTTTTTAAAAGCTATTGAATAGCTTAAGGGTTCATATTCATGTTTAGTATGTATGAGTTCTCCCAATCAATTCTTTGTCAACTGTATCATATTCTGGTTATAGAAATCATGTCCAAAATTATACTCTGTAAGAGCGGGAAAATTCAGACCATGTGACTGACAAGATAACATTTTAAATTTATGAATGGGGAGGAGAAATATACAACACCCCGAGCTAAGACATTGTCTAATTGGTCAAGACAACATTTGGGATGTGTCCAAAAGCCGAGTTTAAATACTCATGACACCATCAAATTATGCTCTTTGCTACGCTTTTAGCCGTACTCTTAGCCGTGCTCCTAGTTGTGCTTTTAGCCATCACATTTTGCGTTCTTTGAGTGCCGTTCAAGCGTGCTTCAGCCTGAACGCCCGCTGCAACTTAGCCACAATGAGAAGAAACGCCGTCTCGTCAAACTTTACTCTTTTCTTTCTTTTTCTTCAGGTTTCTTTTCTTTCCATTGAGAGTTTTCGTGTTCTGAGTTAAGTTTTGCCACAAAGCCGTGTCTGTCTCCGAGTCAAACTTCAACCAGCAACTGACTCCAGACCATTCGTCAGCCAATGCCCAAGACTTCACGACTACTGAACTTCAGCCAATCAGCAACCTTGGGAAACCCCTTACTGCAAGGACAACAAGGGAAACCCCCTGAACACGCAATGCAAGTAGCCTCCAGATTTTGAGCTGAGCTGGTGCATTTAATATACATTTTAGCCTCATTGAGAAACTCAATGCGAGGGTTAATTAAGTGATTGATGGTTGTTCAGGTCTATGCGATAGCACATATTGTTATAAACTTGGGATTTCGCATTTTCATTCTCTTAAACTCATCCTTTCCTCACTTTCTCTCTTTCTGCAACTTGTGTGAATTTGTGTGTTCATGTGTTAGATTAGTTTATGTCTTAGATTTATCAAATAAAGCCGTATTTATATTGAAAAGAGAAGTATCTTGTGTTTTGTGCTTACAAGTTAATGTCTTAATCTGCCGATCTTGTTACTGTGCTTATTAATAGTGTTTTCACTATATTTTGGATTTTAATATCCAGTGCAGAGTTGATGTTGTACGGCTCGTTCAGTGAATCGCTGCCGACTCAGTGACCAGCCGCAAAACAGTGATTCTGTTCAAATTCCTTATAAAATCATAAATGATTCCCTTTGAGCTAAATTGACCGTTTACCCCTACACTGCTTAAAAATGGAAATATTTGAGGTAGCTGGTGACAGTGTCAAGAAAAACTCCTTCCCATGATCCACCCTGACCTCGGCCCACATGCCACATTCTAGCACAGTGTTTCTGCAAGACAACAAAAGCATATTTATATAGGTTGGATGAAAGAATGAGTAATGATAAAAAGCTCTGTGTACATTTGTCTTTTGACACTATACTAAAAATACATATTACACATTAATTAGTATGTTTGAATATGATATTAAAAACAAATTTCCAGTTTATGAAATAAATTTCCAAAGTTTGAGAGAATAAACTTATGTTTATGATGTTTATCCATTACGTCCTTTACCAAGCAATCAAAAAACTGGGATAGATTAGTGAAAAATTCTTTAAAAATTAACCAGTAACAATCAAATTTTATAACTCTAACTTTTTAAATGAAAATTAATTAAGAATTGTACTGATGGAAGAACTATACTTAGGATCATTCTTACATACTGTATATTCTATCTCAATAACTTCCTAATTGTTCTCCAATGGGTTTGGATGAATATGACTAGGGCCTGTTTCTGGGCTAACCTCAGCCATACCTTTTTATCCAATAATCAATGCATAGTTAATACTTTTTCACTCCAGATAACATATGTATGGAAGCATATCAAACTACCCAAAAAGACCCAAACAGATACCCAGACGGAAAAAAAAATAATAATAAGTTACCTGTAAACATCTTGATATATGACCAAGTTGTTTTTAACTGGCATCGTGGAGTGTCCAACTATTTTACTGGAGAATGCATCTATAGCTGCTACATGGGTCACACCAAACATGACCATCTTTTCATTCTATGTGTAATTTGTTACCCATGTAGTCAGCGCTGTAAGGCACTGGATTCATGTTTCGACATCCCTTACATTCACGTGAAGAAGAGAAAACAAATTAGACGAGCAATGACAATTGCTCATGACAAATGACAAATGAGACGGCAATGACAATTCCCCACACTAGAAACACTGTGTAACATCAACACTAAATTTTACAGGGTTACTCTGTTACAGTTTGACATTAATGCTAGAATTCTTTATAACAATATTTCTAGCAACATTAAGAGCATTTAAACCCACTGAGACAGCAGAAAATACAAATCTTTCACCAGAACACAAATATAGTACCCATCATCCTAACATACAGTAATACCTACATTATATCGATTAAATATGATAGGGCTGATTAATGCTTTGAAGAAATTGTCCCACTCTGCCTTCTGAAGCTTTTACTCCATTTGAGGCCAGGTACCCAGTCATCATTTTCCTTCCGTACATCGGTCCAGTCTAAAGTGAGAAAATAAACTTGCAGATCACAAAGTTATATCACTAACAAAAAATAATGTTCATAACACTGTAACTGGCAATCCCTTGCATAAGCAAGCATGTATGATTGAATGACTTCATTTGCCAAAATTGCATGGAGAAAGGAACCTGGACACTCAAGTAGTGTTGAGTAGTGTGTAACAATACTTATAGGACAAACGGAAAAGTGAAAGAACATTCACTTTGATGCATTTACTTTAAACAACTCTTTCGCATCTCTGAACAGACTTCAGACAGATCCCAACTTCAGGAACAAGTAGATTGTTTATTTTAATGGCATCCTGGATTGTGCGAGAGGATCATTAGCAAATAAACATTTGTTGAAAGATGAAGCGGTACTGGATCTGCAGCTGCATCACAAACCATAAGTAAATGATTTCAGAATGCTTTGTCTGGAAATGATGGTTTTTATATGGATCATGTTGTCAAAACACTTATTCGAAGGAGCAATTGACAGTTCACAAAGAGCTTGATTGACAGGCGATCTGACCAATCAGAACTATTATGTGCCACCACTACTATCCGCCGCTATCCGCCATCTTGCCCGACAGCTACAGCCGGACTCCATAGAAATACATGTTAAAACGGGGTAAAAAAGATAGGCTGAATTGAAACTTTGGTAACACTTTATTTTGAACATTCTGTTGACTCTAAGTAATGTTGCAACTACATGTCAACAAACTCTCATAAGAGTATTAGTAGACTGTCTGCTTCATATCTACTCACTCCTTATTGTGATGGTCTCCCAACAGATATTCTACTGACTATAAGTAACTTTGCAAGAACGTGTCAACTTAATCTAACCCTAACCCTACCAGTCAACTAATACACTACTAACACTCTAATGAGAGTCAGGAGAAATGTAGGTGCAACATTACTTATAGTCAATAGAATGTGTTCTGTCTCTCATTTATGGTATCATTATGTTCAGGTGTGTCTCCTCATTATCCTTAATTACGTTCCCCTTATAAGTTGCATTCAGTTCTGTGTTTCTTTGTCCGATCTCGTCTATGTATGCTTGTGGTGTCTATCCTCTCGTATTGGATTGTCTATGTGGATTATTAAAGACTGTTTCTCATTATCCTTCATCGTCGTGCTTCTCTCCCGCACCAGACCGTGACAGAAGATCGGACCCAAAACAAAAGTAAGGCATAGCTGCGTGTTTCCCCTCGTTTTGTTTTCCGTTTTTCCTCAGTTTTTATTTTTTCGTTTCGTCGTGAATGACCCTGCCTGCCTCCTCCTCATGCTGGAGCAGAGGAGCCTTTCCCTCGAGGACCATATGAGACTATTCGTGGAAATTGCCAACTATACCCACTACCCGGACTACTGCCTCTGCACGTTCTACCAGACGAGCCTGAACGACGAGTGCAGAGCGCGGTTGTCCGGAGATGGTCCTCGGGGAGATTTTGCCACCTTTGTGGAGTGGGTGCTGGTGTCCTGTGGATCCCCACTGACTGTGGACTTCGAGGACGATGACACCAGCCCCACTCCTGACCCAGAGCCCAGCCCACCATCACCCCGAGCCGCAGAGCGTCAGCCCGAGCCCACCGCGGACGGAGAGCCAGAGCCCATAGCAACCCATGAGCCATCGCAAGAAGGAGCGACTGAGCTGGAGATTGCCCCGGAGCCAGAGCCTCACCGAACGTCCGATCAGGTGCGAGAGCCGCTACATCGCACGCGACAGTGGGAGTTACAGTGGAGCGTGAGGGTGCCGAAGAAAGCCCCGCCTACTGCACCCGACGCTGAGGGTGAGCAGTCGCAGGACTCTGGGGACTTGATAAATTGGGAAGATCATGCAGACATGCCTTCCATGCTCACGCCTTCATCTGAAATCTCTAACTACCCTGAATTGCCGACCTACCTGGATTACCCACCCACCCTCCCTCCCTCTCCTGCCTCCTCCTATCATCCCGGCTACTTCAGCCCCTCCTCCGCTGCATCTGTGCGATGGGATCGCCGCGGGTCTGCCTGTCTCCATCGGCGTCGTGGCTGGGGGATCCCTCGTCTTCGCCTCCAGCCTCTGAGTCCTGGACTCCACCTCGGCCCTCCGACCCAGCGGCTCCACCTCGGCTCCTAGCTCCCTCATCTCCACCGTCGCCCATCGGCCCACCAGCTCCACCGGGCTCCTTCGTCCCTCCGGCTCCGCCTTGGTCGGTCGTCATCCCGCCATCGCCTCAGGACTCCACTCCTCCGGCTGTGCCTCGTTGCACTCAAAACAGCAAGAGCCAATCTGTCCCGCAGCATCAAAAATGGAAAATGGTCATATGCTCAAAAAATCAACAATCAATTCACAGACAGCAGAGACACACGGAGTCTGTGGCAAGCCATTCAGACAATCACAGACTACAAGCCCCCGCCACAGGCCTGTGATGATGACACATCCCTCCCAGATACACTCAACCACTTTTATTCACGGTTTGAAATGCAGAATGACACACCTGCACAAAAACTGCCCACACCTCCCAACGACCAGGCGCTCTGTCTGTCTCCAGCCGACGTAAGGAAGACCCTATCTAGGATCAACCCACGCAAGGCTGCGGGTCCCGACAACATACCTGGCCGTGTACTGAAAGACTGTGCTGTACAGCTGACAGATGTCCTAACAGATAACTTCAACACCTCGCTGAGCCAGGCAGTCGTCCCCACATGTCTCAAATCCACAACAATCATACCGGTACCAAAGAAATCACCTGTGTCCTGTCTAAATGACTACCGTCCCATAGCACTGACTCCAATCATAATGAAGTGCTTTGAGAGGTTAGTCATGCACAACATCAAAACCAGCCTCCCCAACACACTCGATCCGCTCCAGTTTGCATACCGTCCAAACCGCTCTACGGATGATGCAATCTCCTCCACCCTCCACCTGGCTCTTACCCACCTAGAAAATAAAGACTCCTACGTTAGAATGCTGTTCATTGACTTCAGCTCAGCATTCAACACAATAATCCCACAACAGCTCATCAACAAACTAAACCTGCTGGGCCTTAACAACTCCCTCTGTAATTGGATTCTGGACTTTCTAACCGGAAGACCTCAGTCAGTCCGTGTCGGCCACAACACCTCGAGCCTGTGGAGAGAGTCAGCAGCACTAAATTCCTGGGGGTGCACATCACAGAGGATCTCACCTGGACCACCAACACCATGTCACTCTCCAAGAAGGCACAACAGTGCCTACACTTCCTCCGCCGGCTGAAAAGAGCAAGTCTCCCTCCACCCATCCTCACCACTTTCTACAGGGGCACCATTGAGAGTGTGCTGACCAGCTGCATCACTGTCTGGTATGGGAACTGTACTGCAGCAGACCGCAAGACCCTCCAGCGGACAGTGAACACAGCCGCAAGGATCACCGGTGCCCCTCTCCCCTCCATCCTGGACATTTTCCTTACACAATGCTCCAGCAAAACCAATAGTATCATGAAGGACTCCACACACCCCTCCCACAGTCTCTTCCAGCTCCTACCATCAGGAAGACGGTACCGGAGCATCAGAGCCCGCTCTGCCAGACTGCTCAACAGCTTCTTCCCCCAGGCTGTGAGATCCCTGAACTCAAATCACCCCGCCCCTCTCTGAACCCCCATACAAACCCCCTACCTCCTGAAACATGGACCATCTGAAAACTTATGAAACTTTTTTAGTGCAATCGAAGTGTGCTACACACAGGTGAGTGGGCCTGTACAAACCACCTGTAGTAGCACACTCTCCTCTATGCGCACTAGTCACTTTTCACACACACTGCTGTGTGTATACATAAAAAAGACAAAAAGACTCAGTAATATACGTATGTTTACATGCTCATGCACTACAAATCATCCTGCACTGTTCCCCAGCCAGATGCTGACCCACAATGTTTCTCTTCGCACATGTACAGTATTTATCTGAAGCACTCGCATAGTTTGTATTGTTTGTATTTTTTTAGTTTATGTATAGGTAAAACATTTTTTTATATATAGTATATTTATAGTCAAATCTATCAGTAGGATAGTTGTGTATAGGTTTATATTGTTTTACTTCATTGCTGTATGCCTGTATTTATGTAGCACCGTGGTCCTGTGAGGTACAACATTTCGTTCCACTGTATGCCCCGCATGTTGCGGAATGACAATAAAGCTCAACTTGACTTGACTTGATTCGTGGTACACCCTAAAAGTGGATGGAACTAAAGACCCAACTGGATGTGAAAACATTTCTATTATACTCAGGTATGTTGATGACAGTTATCGTGTGCGAGAGAGACTGCTGGCAAATGTTTTTTTACATTTACATTTAGTCATTTTGCAGACGCTTTTATCCAAAGCGACTTACGATTGGGGAATACATAAAGCGATTCATCTTGAAGAGGCAATCAGACAGACGAAGTGCTTGTAACACCAAGTCTCAGGCATTGTTTAAATAAGTACAAGCTAGCAAGGGAAGGAATAAATAAAGAGATTTTACTTTTTTTCTTTTTTTCTTTTTTTTAAGTTTAGGATGAAGTCAAGTAGTGTCGAAAGAGATGAGTTTTCAGCTGCTGCTTTAAGATTGACAGGGATCCAGCACTCCGGATATGGGTGGGAAGATCATTCCACCAGCCAGGAATGGTGAAGGAGAATGTTCTGGAGAGTGATTTTGAGCCTCTTTGTGATGGTACCACGAGGCGTCACTCACTAGTGACGCCAAGCAGACAATATAATTATTTATCAATTCTAGGAAGATTACTTTCCTGGCCAAGGGACAATAGCCTTCCTACTTACACAGTGCTAGCAGTAGTTTAGCATGTAGCAAGGAGCAACATTCAGTGACTTTGAATTGTGAGTGGAACACAGAGACAATCAATTGTGAATATAAGGGATTTAATAAATGAAACTATAACTAACATACAAACAAACTAAGCAAAACATATATATATATATATGTAGAATGAAGGAAAGTAAGGGAAAGAGAGAGAAGAGCAAAGAATGGCAGTATTTCACATCAATTAACCACAACCTAAAATGAGAATCATCAGAGACACAATTCACCTTAAAAGGGTTCAAACTTAAACACGCATCTAGTTAGTTGTTGCTGAATAAGAGTCTTGATGCGGTAGACAAGGTTCTTGATGAGTTCTTTAGGACTGAGTTGAAGAAGTCCACAGCAAATCCACAAAGTTACTTGAAGGTAAACACTGCCAGAAGGTTAAACTCAAGATGCGAGTTTTGGAATGTGTTTGTCTCCAGAAGAAGAGTTTTGAGAATTGATTAGTCTGCGTTCGGAACTTTTGATAGTTCATTGCCGCACCCACTTTGTGGGTGGAGCGCCAATCAGAAGCATGCATTTTGAGTGGGAGAGACATCCTTTGTCTCCGTTTATGGCCCATTCGCATTTTATTGCTGATCTGGAACGCTAGTGCAGCTTTTAATTCAAAACATAGTAAGAATTGTTCAATGCATTTCACGATCATTGCACTGATTACACAGCTGATCCCATCAGACACGCTTTATAAGCCTTGGACTTCCTCTCTGTCATCGCCGAGTATTGTATGCATTTATCACTGTTCTAGTTTTTAGCTACTCTACAGAGCCCTGTTAGTTTTCCTAGTCTTGCCTTGTCTTGCCTGTTTCGGATTGTGTTTTCCCCTGCCTGGACTATTGCTTATGTTTTGGATTACCTCTCTTGTCTAGCCCCTTTGGATACTGTTCACTGTCGTCTGACCCACGCCCGTTTTAGACAACTCTTTGCATTGCTTATGATATACCTGTCTGCCATTGTTCGACCCTGCCTGTTATGACCACGTCTCTTATCAATAAAAGCTTGCATATGGATCCGCACGTCTCACGTCTCGTCAGCCCCGTGACACCTATATAGCGATTTTATTATTCATATTAAAAAATAATAATAATAATAACCTGTTTTGGTCATATTTACTATTATTTGCCCAGCTCCCCCTGTCATTGATCCAGCACCCCCTCAGCACCTGCGTTCAAAATTCTCTGGCGCCGCCCCTGCTGATGGCAGTCGCATTTAAATGACAATGTGAACAACAGCGCCAAAAAATACGATTTAGCATTAAGACCTGCAGTGTGAACCAAGCCATAGACACTTTGACGAATTGAATCGGTCAACTCTACAGATGTCAGTGTCAGTTTGTAAACGGCCAAAGGAAATTAGTTGTTATCAAGCATGCTTTATTCCTACATCTGTAGTTGTACCTGCAACATGCAAGTCTATTTAAATTTACAGTCCATTTCATGCAGTAATAGTGAATAATTAAGTTTTAAATGTTAATATTTCCATCATTAATGATTTGTCTCATCCACTCTCAACCCTTCTGCAATTAATCAGAATGTTATTTGTTATGATTTGTCCCGTCTGACCCGTGAATTATCCTCAGTGTCCAGGGATATGTGTCCATGATCTCCGCATCACTAACATGTATCTTTCACATTCTACTCTTGTAGCTAATATGACAAGGATAATTAGGGATCCATTTATCTCTCTCACTCACACTCACACACACACACACACACAATTTGCTTCATTTTGCTTTAAACAGGAGTCTTACGACAATGTAACACCTGCTGGTGTCATCCCAGCTGAAGCAGCAGCCACTGATACTAGGTAACATTTTTATTTCTTTTATTATTAACATAGTAACCATAATTTAATGCCTTCTTTCTACTTATTGCATGTGTTTGTCGGCAGTGCTGATTTTCACTGACACCTCCTTTTTCACTGTATAGTGCTTGAGTGTGCGTAGAAGCTTATGGCTATATCTTTGGCCTGATGCCAGTTTAAATGTGCATATCAGTCACTCTTTTTACAAATACAAGAGAGCCTGAATGTGATTTTACATATTTAAGACGCTGATAAAATGGCTGTATCACCTGACAGGAATGGCTCTCCCCAAAATGTAGTATTTTTATTGTAAAGTTTTCACATTTTTTACAACCCTCTTTTAATTAGAACAGTTGCATTAGCTTCTTTTTTCCAACAACCTGCTGTAATTGATAACATTAATTATGGTCCGAATCCATGTAGGTGTACCAGAGCCCTAGTGTCATGATCCGGCCCAGGACCTTCCACTCATCAGCCACACGAGGTCGCTCTCGCAGCACATGGACATTGCACTACACCCCAAATTATATTCCCCAGCCAGCACTGCATTTGCTAATCACACTATCTCTCAGTCATACCTGCAGCTCATCAACATTCACACCTGCACCACATTTACGGACCTGAATATAAACCACTAGCACGGTCTATTCCAGGCGAAATCTTAATTGGCTGTCTTTCTATCTCGATTGTTCGTCCCTGTTTTCCTGATCTAGTTTCCGTGTGACGACCCTGACCTTGGACTGTTTCTTGTTTATGACCATTTTCTGCCTGCCCTGACCTCAGCCTGGATATCGTTTCTGTCTCTGCCTAGCCCCAAGCATTGACTCTGTTGTTGTTCACCTGTGTTCAAATAAACCTGCAAATGGATCCGCACGCCTCTGTCTTGTCCGTTACACCTAGTAATTACACTGGAAAGCTGGCTCAGTGGAATGGCAATGACACACCCAGTTTTCCATCTACATTCTATGCAGCTAACTGATGCACAATTGTGACCCTGGAGCACAAAACCAGTCTTAAGTCGCTGGGGTATATTTGTAGCAATAGCCAAAAATACATTGTATGGGTCAAAATTATCCATTTTTCTTTTATGCCAAAAATCATTAGGATATTAAGTAAAGATCATGTTTTTGTAAATTTCTTACCATAAATATTTCAAAACTTTATTTTTGATTAGTAATATGCATTGTTAAGAACTTCATTTGGACAACTTTACAGGAGAATTTCTCAATATTTCGATTTTTTCCCTCAGATTCCAGATTTTCAAACAGTTGTATCTCGGCCAAATATTGTCCGATCCTAACAAACCATACATCAATGGAAAGCTTATTTATTCAGCTTTCATATTATGTATAAATCTCAATTTTGAAAAATTGACACTTAAGACTGGTTTTGTGGCCCAGGGTCACAATTGATAAAAGCAGAACAATGAATATTTGATAAATCATTTTTTACCACACCTGGTGCTAACCATATTTGTCAGAAACATGTTATTTAGTTTGTCATATAATTGGATATTTATGCCAGCTTGGATAACATTGCTGTGATTGTGATTTTCAAATTAAAATAGCAAAAAGTGGTATATCAATGACATGAGAAAACATCCTCCCTACATTATTGCGTACCTCTGTGTGGAAATTCATCAAGATACAACGACGCAGAGATTGCTTCATTCTTTATTCTTTTGACCAAGATGGCAGAGATATGCAACTATCCCATTGTATAAACGTAGGGTGATATCTGGCAAATTGGGCCATCGGGTAAAATGGGCCATTTAAGGTTTGATTTGTCTTTTCTCTGTAAAAGTTAACAGCCAATGACTGCAAAGAATTTCAAACTGTTGCCATAACAGGGCCATGTTCAAGCTCAAACCGGTGCGCAAAGGTTTGCTACGGTTTCCAGGTTGAATGACATGTTTCCTGGAAACGGTGTGCAACGGGGTTTGAGAGACGTTTTCTCTTGTTCGGTGGGTGTGTCAAAAATGTCAGCCAATCAGCAGCAACATGTATACAAACCATGCGGTATTAAAGAGACAGCTCGCACAATGGGAGTGGGAATTTGTAAGTAAATGTAACATCAAAATAAATTCACAAGAGCAAGTATTGTTTGCACATGTTTATTTACATTAAAGGCTAAATAACTGAAACAATAAGAGCACAAGTATAGATCTGGAACTTCTTTAAGTCTGTCTAAATATCATGTATTAATTACAATGTCTTCTGGTCCGTATCCTTTCCTGAGGGAGGTGCTAGACACTGATTAATGTAACATAAAAATACTATACATATTTATATATTTTGCTATAGTATTGTGGAGTGACACTTTCATAAACTTTTCTATACTCCTCTGATTATATAATGGTAAATATTACAATATCATAACACAACAACAGTGATCAGCAATAATGATAAGTCTAATACTCACAATAAAAATAATGGTCATGTAGATCATAACACAGTCTCGGAGGTAAGAAGTGGATTATCCTTCATCTGAAATTTCTTTTCATTCTGAAATGTGAGGCAAATGTTGGATCACAATAATTAGGAACCACAGTTTCCACAAATCCTTCACTCGATTGGGATGTTCTCTTTTATTCTGGACAGCAAGGGTAGTGACTGTAACATTGAGCGTATTTTGCAGTATTAAACACGTATTTATACCGATTTCATCAGGCTCCGAAAATTCTTCCAAAAGAACTGTTTTATTGCTCACGCACACACACACTCTCTAGTTGTTCAGGTTATTGTTACATTTTTTCGTGAAATTGATGTTTTATTGATGAAATAGCTTGAAAGGTCTGAGTGTTTTACCTCTTCTCTTTGAAATTCTTTGCAGTCATTGGCTGTTAACTTTTAAACTGTTGCCATAACACTACTTGTTATTGTTGCATCTTTTCATGGAATTTGTGTATTATTGATGAAGTTGACTCATCATTAGGCTACAAGCACCGACGGGCAGCGAGAGATGGTTTAGCACTGCATCGCATGTCTTAGATGAGAAGAGGAAGGGATGGTTGTTGTTGGTTGCTGTATGATGACTGAAATTGCGAAACGGCAACAGTTAGTAAATTAACGGCAGAACATTATGCTTTCTAATGCACACACAAATTGCATGTATTCTGACAGCAATGATGAGCTCATTAGCCAGGGTTCAAAGAAAATTTCTGCGCTTAAAACGGTGTTATTCATCAGTTTCTCAGTAACAATTTTATGAATTTTTAGAAGGCATGGATGTAACATTATGATGCGTGCAACAAATGTCTTCCCAAATTAGTAATGAGAATAATTTATAAATCTGCTGTTGTCAACAAAAAGAAGCACTAAGGACTTCCTGTGGGTTTCTGCCAAAATAAAACTACTCTATCGACATTCAGAAATGTTATTATTGTAATTTCACTGATGCTCTGTAAAATAAAATAAAAGTAAGAAAATAATAATGACCATAATAATTACAACAGCTCTATTAATACATTTATTATAACATTCACACATAGTGTTCAAATTAGGATCTGTAATATTTTCTAATGGTTTAAAAGAAATTCTCTCCTGCCCAGCAAGGCTGTTCAAGAAGGGGTTCTCAAAATGGCAAAAAAAAATATTTTACTAACTTCTTAATTTTAAGTTAAATTGTGCTTTGTTGGTATAATGTTTACTAGAATGTTAAACTACTTCAGTCTTTTCCACGACATTCTAATTTATTGAGATGCACCTGTATATATCACTACATAGATTGTTAGTTTTACCTAGCCTAGCCCAAAATTAGCTTAACTTAACAAGGTTTACTCATTCTTTCTGTTGAGTACAAAGTCCATGTGGCCTCTCAATCCAGGTTTTTCCTCTTTTTAAGTTTTTTTTTTTGCACAATTTGTGATGCAAACAATAGCCCTAGCTTTGTGTTGACGTCCACGTTTGTTTTTGTACAAGATCCTGTGCAGCTGAGTTATCGTGAGATGTGTGGATTCGACAGAATTTGTCCAGTCGTGATTCGCCAGTCATTAAGGTTTGTGCTCCTCTCCGAATTAACCATCAGTTAAGTATTTTGTATAGCGTACCTATGCATTTTTTAAATTGATGAATAAAAACAGTAAAAATTAATGTCTCATATAAAGCAGAGGTGTAAAAGTTTTTCTTAACCTGTCAGGAATGTAAAATTTTAAATGCAAAATAAATAGGTAGTGATTAACATTTCGAATAGAATAATGACCCATAAACATACAGTATTAATAAATCACATTATTTGTTAATTGTGCCTTTCTTCAAACCCAAAAACAAATACATAAATAGGAGTAGATGCAAATTAGTAATCGTAATAATAAATTATAATAATATAGTATGATATTTTTGTAATTTAATGTTTTGTCTTATCTTTATTACAGTATTTGTGAGTTTGGAACAGTTCACTATCAAGCATAAATCTTGATACAATATAATTGAAGCTGGCACAGGTATTGCAGAATTAATAATTGTAATATTAATATATAATACTAATAATCTATTCTAGGTAACTTGGAGCTGGAACTGGATGATAGAGAGCAAATACTGTTAAACTGGTAAATTATTTAAGGTTAAACTCTTAAAATAATGAATTTACCACTGCAAAATTTACACACACACACACACACACACACACACACACAAGTACACAAGCATTCAGTTGCATTTCTTAATCTCATTGGCTGATAGACAATACACAACCTTCATGCTCCTAGATTTGCATTCAAATTATTTTACTTTTTTTTTTTTTTACTATTTTTTATAAACCATCATTTGCGGCGTCTTCAACACTAATTGGTTCATAACACCACAGAGCCTAATTAGTATAGCATGTGAGCTACATAATACAGTACTTCAAATGTACTTTCACTGCATCTCCAAATAATTCTTGGTTTATTACAAAATGGCTTTAACTTTCCGATTAACACTAAATGTATTAAATTCTTTTAGACAAGGGTTGTGTTTATATTGCATTACAGTTAAAAATAATTCCACAATTCCTAATGCATTTTCGTTTTCTTTTGTGTTCTGGAGAAGATATCAACATATATTGTCTCTGCTATTAACATGATTTATGGATGGAAGCAGAACTGTAATGATCCCTGATGTATTGTACACCGAAGCATTAGAAATGGCTTTTTTAAGGATTTGGCTACAATGAAATGTTTAATGTCTTTTTTCTTTATTGTGTGACACAGACATTAATCATGTGACCAGACCGCAAGATCCGTATAGCATAATAAAAATGCAAAGCGATTTTGAAAGAGATAGCCATAAACTGATCTAAATAACATTCCTAACGTCAACTTATTAAAGAACATGTATATGTGTTCAAGAGCAGTTGTAAAGATTATAAAGCATTATGAAAATAACAAGAGAAGCTGTATGCATTGATTTGTGTAAGCAGCTTTCAGGAAGCATCACTTCTGGGTGTTACACAGTGCTGGCGGATCTGGATTGATTTTCTTCAGCTTCTCCGTGATAGACACATACTGCCTTTTCCTCTCCTCCTCAGAGAGTGAAGACGGATTGACCTCCAGGAATTTATATGCATCTCTAGACTGAACGCTGAAGACGCCTTGAGCTCTCTGACAGCATATACCAAATCTCTTCCAGTACTGAAAGATAAAACACATGCCACCATTAATCACATGTTCTAAAATATATTTTATTAAATATATGGACATAAATGAACTAGTTTCAACTTCAATAATGAGCTGCACTGATAAATAATAATTATAATAATAATTAAAAAAAAAAAAACACTGCAGTGATACATGGAAATTTTTTTCTCATCATATTTTCACCAATCTGTCCCAATACAATTTTTTTAACAAACTGATAAATGTGTAGATGCTTACTGTAGTTTTTATGTAGCAGAAGGCATAGAGTGGCATTACTGCAGAATATGCTATGTTTTTACTAGGCTACTAGTCAAAATAAAGCGTAAAGTCTAAATGAATATTAAAGTGCATAACTTGTGAAAAAATGTAGAAGTAACACAAAACAGGTGCCTAAAAAGGACATTACAGGGCATATACAGGGCATTACTGCCACAACATGGCTAGATCTGACTTGAGAGTCATGTTGTGTTTTGTCACCAGATGGTTTTAATCTTAATTATTACAAAACTCTTTGCTTTGGATTCTGGAAAATATAGCATCAGCTGTACACTATTAATCAGAGTATATTATGGATATACAACATAGGAAATGAAGGTGAGAACTCAGAGAGTTCATGAAAGGCATAATCAAATTACATCAGGAACATTTGCTCAACGTCTAACTTACCTTTGCTGCATCTTCAATGGACATTATAAACTCATCCTTCATGTCCTCCATCCCAACTAGTTCCGCACCAGCAAAGGTTTTATCTCTCAGCGTGTGCAGAATTGCATCCACCTTCTCCCAAAACTTTTTAAGATCGATCAGAATTTGTTGGATTTGAGAAAGACACAGCTGGACTTCGATCAGGTTGTCAGGGTTGGGAATCTCACCTGGAATGATTTATGAGAGATCATTGTGAAGAACATGTCAAGAGCATAACATGCATGCAGATGCATTTACTGTATGTTTGTAACAAAAAAATCATAGAGAGACTCTCACCCATTCGGATTTTACAATTGGCCAGCTGCAGCTGAAGATCAAGCTGCTTGGTTTTGATGTTCCACTCTTCATTTCGCAGACGGCTCTTCTCAGGGTCGAGTTGTTTCAGTGTTATATTCAGAGCGATGGCACTAGGCTCCTTCATAGCATCTGGATAGCCTCTAAAAAAGTCAAGGAACTTCACAGTCCAGTGGCCATGTTCTTCCTGAAATCTTCTGAGGAAGTCGTTCAGCTCTTTAGTTGTTTTTTTAATTTGTTCCTCATTCATCTTTATGTTCTCGACTACTCTTTTCAGTTCCCCCTCGAGCTTGGCCAGAGCATCCTCCAGACCCTTCATCTCGTCAGATTTCTTCGCTTTTTTTTCTTTGGTGTCTGCTTGTTCTTGATACACGTCACTGGTGCCCGCCTTCACACTTTGGTTGTGTTTATCATACCTGAATATTACAGTGCATTTCAAATAAATAATTGAATACAACGATGTGGTCCAGATTTCATTTGCACAAGACAAGACACTGAACAATTTTCTTAAAATATTATTATGCACAAATGTGATTCTATACAAAAGATTAATAGGCACTGGATGAACGTTTTCATAGTTCTGTTTGGGGGAACTAAATGACCTCCTACTTCAGAGTAGGGTCTAAAACAGTTCTACAGGAACTGTTGGGCATCTCTGATCAATACAGCAGTGTTTGGTTTCTAAATGAATCAAAAAGAAGAGTGCTTACTAATGTAGAGAAGACCTCCCTTCTGTTCTTTTTTCATGCTCAAACAGTAACTTTGCACATATAATTTATGATCCATTGACACTTTTTACAAAAAAATATATTATTGTTATGACCCAAAACATCTTGTAATCCATGACCCTGAATAGCAAATTATTTGAATACTTAAAAATAACCACCATCTGTACAAACATGACAGTAACAACAAAAAAAGATGACTTTGGACTCATCAAATTTACCTGCAATTATAAATCACCCATGTGTTTCCCCTTTTGAATTAAGTTGGCGCATATTTGTTCCTGTAAGATATTACTAATATTTTCACCTCTTCACAATGTCATCCACTTCTGCTACGATGTCAGTGATCCAATCTTTGGCTTTCATCAGGTAAATCACCGCCAAATTGGGTTTGTTCTTCTCGACAGCTTTTTTCAATATTGGAAACAGGGAGGTGACCAGGTTGGAACACGTGCCGACACACTACGAGACAACATCAATCACCAAGTTAATCATGTGATAGACTAGTAAGTCATGGCAATTCACAGTGACCACCCAACCGTATACAGTTAAAAACATCAGTGAATCATAACAGTATAGTAACTTCTGAAGTTATGTGATGCTGTCATGACTAATTGTAGTACCCTGATAGCACACGTACATCTAGGAGACGTCTATTTGATGTCTGCAAGACATATTATTTTAGAGTGTTTACTCATCTGCAATACGTCTCCTTTTAGATGTGAAATAGACGTCTATTAGATGTCTTTAAGATGTTTATGATTTAGAATGCTGAAAGACGTCTGTCAGATGTTTGTAGACAGCAGATGCTTTCCAGATCAAGAGATCTTTAACAGACATCTTGCAGACGTACGTGTGCTATCTGGGTAATTTCTTCTTTTCTAATTTTCTCTTCCTGTTCTAGCTCATTGTGACAAGTTTGAGTCCAAATATTGTCCAGCATACCTGTACTCCTTAGTTCTTCTGTTAGCTGTGCGTTGCTCTGTTGTCTTCAACAAGTTCAACAATTGGATTATTATTATCTTCATGCATGTATGACATTATTTTTAGACTGCTTCTCAATTTTTTCCACCCAACTCCATGGCTCCGCCTCCTCTGCTGATTCCGTGTGGTATTCTAACTTTGCCTTCTCTGCACTTTCCCTCCTGTGATGGCCTGAAGCAAGCTCTATCTGTGAATCCAGTCTTTGCTGATTTTGATGAATCTTTGGAATGACTCCTCTCAGTCCAGAGCATGGGCGTCACTAGGGGGGCTTTCTACTCAGCCCCCCGTAAAAAATTAGCGATTAGCTCCATAAACTGTACACAAATTCGTGATCGCCTCAGTCCCCTTTAAATTTCATATTAAAATGGCAGCAGACTTCGATCTCGGCTCCTCCCCATCTTTCAGTGCATTCTTCAATCCACAGACTGCGGCAGCGCAGAGCGAGAAACAGAGGATAAGGTGTGTGTTTATTAATAGACTGTAATAATATCTGCTTCTGTGCAGTTCTTTGTCATAAATACAGTTTGATGTCATTTTGATACATGATGATACAAAATGTCATGGGGGAGCAATCGGTTCCCCATCTCCCTGATAGCACACGTACATCTAGGAGATGTCTATTTGACGTCTGCATTTACATCTGCAAGACGTATTTTCTTAGAGTGTTTGCTCACCTGCAATACATCTATTGGTTGTCTCCTTTTAGATGTCAAATAGACGTCTATTAGATGTCTTTAAGATGTTTATGATTTAGAATGTATGTAAAACTGACATTTTACAGTTTGAAGACAGCAGATGCTTTCCAGATCAAGAAATCTTTAACAGACATCTTGCAGATGTACGTGTGCTATCTGGGTACTGTAAAGTTTTCGCTGCATTCACCCCTCATCAGAGAACACCTTTTGAAAGTTAATCACAGCCTCCACACAATCCACTGTCCAGCCTCATAGCTGAAGTGTTAAAGGGTGAAAGACTCTTTTTGAATAAACATTTAAATCAGAGGGTTGATAGATGACATTGATGGCTATGGTGAATTAGGCCTCATACCTTCAGCAGAAGGGCTTCAGAGGATCCGAACAGCAGTTGTGTTTCAATAGCTTGATCTCTGATCAGACGCTCCAGCTTTGGGAATCCTCCCAGACTCAGGAAAGTCAGGTGATAAAGGAGAGCCGTTCGCTCCGCAGATGGAAGAAGCTCCTGAATGAAATCTGCTCTAAATATAGAGTCGTCATCGACAGTCTCTGAAATATTTCAAACATTTGTGATGGTTAGCAACCTTTGGCATTCGATAGCTAATGGATGAAAAAGGATACTGTACAAATAAAAGGCTATTTTGGTTTGAACTTGTTTTAATTAAATCAATACACTCTAAAAAATGCTGAGTTGTTTTCAATCCATGGCCCATAGCTGGGTAGCAACAACCCAGTATAGAATACATTTATAATCCGATGTTTGTTTTGTCCAATATTTACCCAACCATGGGTTGAAAACAGCCCAGAATGTTTTTTAAAATTATTTATATATATATATATATATATATATATATATATATACATACATACATATGAAGAGTTTGGTTCCAAAACACTAGTAATCCATTCTGATTAATTTGAGTAAAAATGTGTTTTCTTCACCAAGAAAGTGGCAAGATGAAAACCACTATTTTCTGTTTCAAACTTTCACATTTCACTATCTATAAATATGTTATTAAATGTCTGTAAGGCAAAGATATACACAGAGTTTTGCGCTCAAGTTCACAGGCCGAGACGGCAGAAAGCGCATCCTGTTTGCTTTCATTATTTTTATTTATTTTTGTATTTTTTATTTTTTGCTCAATATGATGTTAAGTGGCAGATCAGTGGGCTTGCTGTGGTTGAATATCTAAATAAGAGACATCCTCAGTCCCAGACCAAACCTAAAGCACTATGTGGAGGATGCAAAATAATTGACTTTTGTGACTGTTTGCTTTGTTTCAGAATAAACATACCTAACTCAGCCTTTATCAGCTCTCCAGAGATTTCTGCAATAAAAAGAGTATAATTAAAAATACAGAGTTGCATCAACAGTGAAATTAACAGCTGTAGCTACAAATAGCACATATTCTTGTACTAACATAACTACCAAAAAAGAGTCTACCATCATTTTGTCTAAATGAGCAGTATGCACTGCAGCATTGTCTTCTTATATATGTTTATCAGTCCAACGCAACACAGCTGTAAGGTCTGTGCCGAGGTTTCGCACCAAGAGACCACATTTTTTACGTAAAGAAAGAATCTATATTTTCATGTCATTTGATGCGATTGGTAAAATGATCTCATCTCCTCGACAGTAGAGCAGATCATAATAAAATGCTGAGAGTTTAAAGATATTCTGTTGATTTTGAGGGTGTGTCCTTCCTGGGGTCTTTCATGTAAATACCGATTTATGACCCGATCAGGTCCAGGGTCCCTTCTTATGTACATAATGTCTTCATGTGGAGGAAAGGATATTTAAGGGAAGTTTGAAAAAGATTCAGGGGCATTCTGTATAAGCACATGAACCCCACAGTGTTGTGTGTTCTTGATAATAGTTAATCAATATTAACAAGATGTGCCACTGTCATTACAATTAGTGGTTGAGAGAATGCAACGCTTAATATGGCCGCACTAGCAAAGCTGGTCGCACTTTCCAGTAAAAACCGCCAGTGGTCAATCGATGAAGACTGACGGTTCTTTGGGGCGAGGTTCTCGTGAGGTGCTTGTCAGCCTGTGCTCATTGGGCAATAACTGAAGTGACCTTGAAAAGGGGGATTTCAAGCTCAATCTAAGCTTCAGAAACAAACGTCAAGGTACAGTCGATGTCAGTTTTAAATGTTGTTCGTAAAAATGTTGTTTAAATGGGATTTTAACTGGTGATTGTAGAAATAGCAGTCTTCCCCATTCACGTCTTGCCAGTATGATGTAAGTATCTGCCCAAAGACGTTGCAAACATGGCCTCAGAGTGGCACAACTTCCGTAAACAGACTTTGATGCAACCTCATTAAATGTAAGAAAGTACTAGAGTTTTGATGTTCTCAAGTATTAAAGGTAAAAAAAAAAACAGAAACAACAACATGTATTTATGAGATGTAGTGGAGTAAAAGGAATTATATATGTTTTATCTAAATTTTATGTACAAATTTTTTTTCCAAAGTAGAAACTACAGATACTTCAAAATGTATTTTTGATTGAGTAAAACACTTGAGTACTGTCCACCTCTGCACAGAACTGTTATTTCAGGCTAAATGATTGGAAGGTGTCTTACCTGTGGTATTAGCCATGTTTTTTAATGAACGTTCACTGGCGAAGCATCCGACTGTAAGGACTCTAAAATAATGAGAAAAGATGCGATGTAAGAAGAATCAACAGAATATAAGCCTAAACAAGTTTTGTAACCGAAGGTGTGAATTTACAATCACCTCCTTTTGTATTATATTTCTCAGTAATCAGATAACGTTTCTTAGTACACTGAAAAAAATCCAAATCCAAATCTGTTGGATTAACATAAAAAATATGTACATTGCTTATGCTTACTCAGCATGTTAAATAAACATGACTTTTCTTTGTAAAAGTTTCATATTTTGATTTAAGTTCTCAACTTATATTTTTAGTTAATCTGACTTTCATTTATCTTTTACACAAAATTGTTATATTAACAGAGCTCGACAGAATGTTTAAAAAAGTAACCGCACACATCCAAAGCAAAGGCACTACTCTGAAAATTTTCTCGCACTAATTTTAATATCGGACACGGTGGGAAAAACGACATCTCAGCATACTAAATCACAGCGGATATATATGCGCAGCCGAGGTACAAAAGGGCAGCACATACTGTAAACACAATGTTAATGTTATGTACAATGTTACAATGTAATGTAATGTCATTTGTTCCACGGTGTTTAACTGCTGTGCAGTGTTTCTGTTTAAATCTGAGTAAGTCATGTTATTATTCTTTTTATTTTCATTAATAATTATTTATTATGTATGTAGGGTGATTGCAGGTAAAGTGGGCCAATTTTTGTAAAACGTGTAATTTAGATACTTAGATGTTTTTTTTCTTTTCTTTTTTACTTTTAACTTTAATGTCCAGCTATAATATTTAAATTTGAATATGGTTCATATAAAGTGTTATTTGCATGGTATATGCGAAAAAACATTTTTAGATCATGCACTCCAGAAAAAATATTTTCAGGTAAAGTGGGCCATCCCTTATTTATAAAAAAATATTCTGCATCTTAATTAAAAACACATGATTTATTAACACATATTATCAGACAAACATATTTAACAAATCCAAAAATATATAACCTACAGGTTATGAGTAAAACATCATTTTGCTAGTCTCATCCTTTCTTCCTTCCAAAGATTGAACTGAATGCCTCGACATCCTTTCTATTCTCTCTTTCCTTTCTTCCATCTCTGACTTGAATTTCCTGACTGCAGGCTCATTTCTGTTTTTTAAAAGAATTAATTATTCGTGTCAACTATAAAATATCCAGTGAATGTCAATTTATTTAATGAATTTGTATATAATAACTGTAGGTTAAAGGTCAGCCCACTTTACCTGAATCCCACCGGCCCACTTTATCTAGCACACTTAGCCAAATTGGGCCATCAATATTTAAACAACTTACGAGAAAACTAACAAATTTATAAAGCATTTTTTTCTGTGCATTTTATTCCCTGTTAACTGTGGAAACTCAAAGTGAATAGTGTAAATTATATCACTAACATAGTTTAATAATAGCAGGGCACATTGTAACGCACAACTGGAATTTAAAACTGGTTCGTGTCTTCTGCTAGTTAGCAAAGCATTAAAGAACTATCTAAACTGATAAATAACAGATTGGAGATTAAAATAATAGCAGATTTGTCTCATTTTAAATTAACGCTAAAATTTGAGTTGAAAAATTTACTTCAGCCAGAAATGCACTTTTACTATGGCAAAACAAATGTTCAGCAATATCTTCAAAAGATTTTTGAATTTTTTTTTTCTCTATATAATGTTGATATGGTAACTAGTAAATGCCGTAAATTTGGTTATGCTAGCATGTGTAGACATATTTAAACTAAGCATGTTAAAACTAAGTTTGTGCCCCGTGCTCCCCTACATCAGTCTTAGTACATAGCAAATCTATTCAGGTAAAGTTTTTAATAATTCATACATTTTATATGCAATTTGATCACTAATTAAGGTTTCTTTTGCCTAATGACTTGTTTTTTAGCCTTAACAAACCCTTCCAGGACGTTGCAGGGAGGGTTTTGTTTGATAGTAGTAATGCACATGCAACAATGGTTACACTTTTAATAATAACAGTACATCAATTTGGATAATAGTGTACTAATAGTGTTCTACTCACCTATCGTGTTTTCAGTGTTCTGTTCCAGCTGTCCTCCAGCCTAATATACAGTAGTGCCGCTATAGGGCAGGGCCTGCTGGGGCTATAGCCCCGCCTTAAAATTTGCATAGCACTGGAAGTCCTCCCAAGAATTTCATAATAATTCTGTAATAATTTTTACTTTCCTCAGTGTGACTTTCATTAAATAATATAAAAAGTTATTTAAAATCCTAAAAAAATAAAGTTTTAATGAATATGACGTGTTTTATAATCAGACTTATATTTCCTACAGATACGTTACAGTAAAAGATGCCTGTGATACTTCTGCACGGTACTGTATATGTGACCCTGGAGCACAAAAGCAGTCATAGCACAGGTATATTTGTATCAATACCCAAAATATACACTGTATGGATCAAAATCATTAGGATATTAAGTAAAGATCGTGTTCCATGAAGATATTTTGTAAATTTCCTACCGTAAATATATCAAAACTTCATTTTTGATTAGTAATATGCATTGCTAAGAACTTCATTTGAACAACTTTAACGGCGATTTTCTCAATATTGTCCTATTGTCCTATACAGTGCCATCAGCAAACAACAAACAAATAACCCTGATGGCTTTTTCATCATAGCCGGTGACTTCAACCACGCAAACTTAAAGACAGTTCTGCCAAAGTTTTATCAACATTTGAAGTTGGACTGACACCTGGACCACCAACACTACATCACTTTCCTGTGCCGACTTAAAAGAGCAAGTCTCTCTCCACCCATCCTCAGCACTTTCTACAGGGGCACCATTGAGAGTGTGCTGACCAGCTGCATCACTGTCTGGTACGGGAACTGCAGTGCTGCTGACCGCAAGACCCTCCAGCGGACAGTGAACACAGCTGCAAGGATCATCGGTGACATTTTCCTCACACGATGCTCCAGTAAAGCCACCAGTATCATGAAGGACTCCACACACCCCTCCCACAGTCTCTTCCAGCTCCTACCATCAGGAAGACGGTACCGGAGCATCAGAGCCCGCTCTGCCAGACTGCTCAACAGCTTTCTCCCCCAGGCTGTGAGAGCCCTGAACTCAAATCACCCCGCCTCTCTCTGAAACTTCATCCATAACTCTACCTACTGAAACCAAGATCCTCTTAACCCCCGCCACATGTAAACCGTCGAAAACCTGAAAAACATTGTGCAATTCTGAGTGTGCTACACACAGGTGAGTGGGCTGGACAAACCACCTGTAGAAACACGCTCTTTCTCTCTCTATACGCACCAGACACTTTCTTATAAACACTCCATGTTGCAAGAATTTAATAAGGACTTGACAAATGTTTAATTGTGAATGCACCACAAACCATATTGCACTATTTGCTTCTTAACTTTAAATACCTCTTTTGCACAATATCATGCACAGCTATTATGTAAAGTACTTGTATAGTCTGTCTTAGGTTATGTGTATGTATAGTCAACTATTTATGGGCAACTTTGATAGTGACGAGGGCAATTAGTGTAATTAATGTAATTTGTGTTTAAAGATTTGTATTAACTATAAGGGCCAGTGGCGGGACTTTGTCCAGGACACCGGGGTTAGACCCCTACTCTTTACGATGAGTGTCATGGGATTTTTAATGACCACAGAGAGTCAGGACCTCGGTTTAACGTCTCATCTGAAAGACGGTTTTAAGGACCTGTGGAAACCCTAAGAAATACTGTTTTCATGGTCAGTTTTCCATTTATCATTTGCTAATGTTAGTGAATGTTTACATTAGAGTGCACGACCTGCTGCGCTGAAATTAAAACAGGGAGCGGCTGGAAACTATAGCGACCTCTCCTGGTTGGAGATCGTATTAACATCATAAACTGAAAGCAATCTAAATGTTTCAAATCGAAAATATGGTGTAATACAGTGTAGCTCAGTGTAAATATAAGCACAGGCTCTTATCCTGCTTGAATTTGTTCTAAATAATAAACGCACATAACTTCATAAGTACTAAATTTACTTCTGTGAATATTAATTATTTTAACTACTGTTTTTCTTTCATTTTCCGCCGATTGCAGCCGTCAAATGTAACATATCAGTCAAGTCATCTTTATTTATATAGCGCTTTTAACAATACAGATTGTGTCCAAGCACTTAACAGTATCAAATTGGAGGATAGAGTGTCAGTAATGTATGATGATAAGATTAAACACTCAATTTTCAGTTAAAGGCATTTCATTATTAAATTCAGAGATGTCATTGTCTAGCTCAGTTTAGTTTAAATAGTATCTGTGCAATCAAATCGGCAATAATAAGGACTGCTTTGTCTCCCGATCAGTTGAATTATTCCACGATTGAAAAGGAAGCCCTTGCTTTATTGCTTGCTTTACAGCATTTTGAGGTTTATATTGGCTCCAGCAGTCTTCCTGTCATCGTGTTTCTATCTCGCATGTACAATCAAAATCAGCGTTTGATGCGATGGTCTCTAATAGTTCAAAAGTATAATCTGGAAATTAAACATAAATAAAGAACTGAAAATGTTTTAGCTGATGCTCTTTCGAGAGTTTAGATGTGGTGTTGTAATATTATCACAAACTGGTTTGTTCTTAAAGGGGTCATATAATGCCATTTTTGTACAAGCTAATATGATTCTTTAGGGTCTAAATTGAAAGTTTGTAATATACTTTAATTAAAAATTCTCATTAGTATTGTAAGAAAACACTCATTTTACCTGCTCAAAAACAGCTCTGTTTTCAGCACACCGTTTTGTGTGTTTAATGCTAATGAGCTTTGCTCGCCCCGCCCCTCTGTTCTGTGGGGCGTTTTTGACACTACACACGTGGAGTGTTGCCTTGACAACAGTTGAGGGTATATTTTGAAGAATGGCAGCGGGAGTCTCTGAGGATACTGTGCAACCGTATCAATTCGAACCGGAGTTAGTGTAGTGTTATCATGTTAACTTTAATACCTGCCTACACAGTTTGTATCCTGAAAAAAAGTACCACAGGTTCCAAAAAACAACAGTTTCCAGCACTGATAATAAATCAGCATATTAAAATAATTTCTGAAGGATCATGTGACACTTCAGACTTGAGTAATGATGCTGAAAATTCAGCTTTGCATCACAGGGATAAATTAGATTTTAATGTATATTAAAATAGAAATCATTATTTTATATTGTAATAACATTTTGCAAGATTACTGTTTTTTCTGTATTTTTGATCAAATAAATACAGCCTTGATGAGCATAAGAGACTTCTTTAAAAAACATTACAAGTCTTACTGATCCAAAACTTTTGAACGGTTGTATAGTGATAATAAAATTAGCTTTTGATAGGCATTGTCATCGGAGGTGGAATCTGCAGCGAGAGCTCTCATAGACGTTTTAGCCAGGGACCTGTCTCCAAGTCTGAACAGCACAACAGTATCCATCCCTTCAGTCAGGGCCCCTTCTCCTTTGCTTACGCCCTCATCTGGTTCACAGACTAGGGTGAGGCAGGCACTAAGAAGGTAATCAAATCCCTGATTTTAAACTGTTGTTATCCTAACTGTATTGAAAAATGACATGTCATTGTGAAATTTTACAATAAGGTGCTTTTTTCTTTTTGTCTTTGTGAGTCTCAAATTGTTCTCTTCCTTGATGTGTGGTGAAATAGGCCGTTCCCAGGTATGTTCTCATGAGTCTCAGAATGATCAGCCGAGGGGGGAAAGATGTTTCATGTCAACACCTGCAACCTGTGTGAAAACAACAGATTTCACTCCAAAAGGCTCAGAAGACCTATAGTTTGCACATGCAGGCCTGGGTAAAAGACTTCTGAGTCGTCCAGACAACGTTCAACACCAGGGCCAGGAATTCCCCCCTTACATGGGTCGCATTTATTTATCTACACTACAGGTTTTAATGTATGGTGGTTTTCAAAACAGCTTAACAAAATTTGTCATGCTCTCCTCCAAACTGACATTAAGAGCTGTAGTAAAACTAGGGGAGAGTGGGGTAAAGTGAGACATTTTTTACATTTGCTCCCCTCTAAGCGAGCTAAAATGATATATCAGTAAAATTTACACATTTCCCATTAATTCAGGATGTTTCCTAGCACTGGAAATGATCAGAATGTATTCAGGACAAAGGTCAGTGAAAATATGAGTGTTTTTTAAAAAGTCGTCTTGTGGTCTAGTACTTAAAGTGTACATATTTGAATTTAATAGGAACAAAAGTATACCTTTTGAAAATGTACCGCCCCAGTGACAGCTTTTGTACCTTTATTTCTGAGAGTGTGATCTCCTTCAAGCTGACATTAAGAACTCTGTTTAAACTAATATATGTCACTTAATGTTTCATTATTTTGAGTTGCTTTAATTTTTATGCCTTCTGAATGAAAGAATGTCTCAGCTTTCTAAGATATAGCCTAATTATTTTTTTCTAATGTTTAATCAAAAAATCAGATCAAAAATTAGCCTTACCATTACGAGGTGATATTTGACTCCTTAAAGGGGAATTTTATTTTTTACAAAGGTAATGGCATTTTCTAACTTTATTAAAAGTATGTCATCTTTTATGTCAAATTTAAAATATATGCATATTTATAAACTTTTTAAAATTTCTAATTAAAACAATAGAATAAGAACAAGTAGAATAAGAAGAATAAGATACCAATCAAATGAAATCAGTATTAACAAAATTAATTTGCACAGAGGTGGAACAGAAGAACACAAATGTGGCATGTAGGTGTATTTTCAGACGTTTAATGAGCCTCAGAGGTGGCATGAGTGCAATTAAATCAATAAATTCATGTTGAGATTAATATTTTAAATATACAATTTGAATATAGAAATATTAAATGATTTAAATAACAGAAAGAAATGTTAAAATGAAACTAAAACTGCCAGCAGGTCACTGATTTTATCACTGAATCATTCATTCATGTCACGAATCCAGTCCGTAGCCTTCTGTCTGCTCACCACCAGACGTAATCTTCTCTCACACCACACAGATTTTACTACAGTTCCCATGATGCATTGCACTGATTACACACACACAGCTGAATCCATTCAGACACGCTTTATAAGCCTTGGACTTCCTCTTTCAGATTGCCGAGTATTGTCTAGCGTTTAGCACTCTCCTAGTGTTAGCGGCCTTACCGAGCCGTTCGTGTTTCTGTTTAGTCTCTAGTTTTGTTCTGCGTTAATCTCTCACCTCGTGATAGCTGCTTTGAGTCTAGTCTCCAGTTCTAGTTAGTCTAGTCTTTTCGTGTTGCTTTGTTTCCTGATTCCTGCCAGTGTTTCTTGGATTGACCCTTGTTTCGCCGTTCGGACTCTGTTTGTACCTCGTCTGGTCTACTGCTCATATGTTTCTGGATTACCCCTGTTGTCACGCTCTGGATTTTGTTTGCCGCTGTTTGAATGGAGATACGCAGCGGCTCAGTTGTGACTTTGATTCAAACTATTTTTATCGATGAAATAGAGAAAAATCAGGCAACAGTGTTAGTCAGACAATGTAAGTCACTTAATATTAACTTCTTGTTTATTGAACTGTCAATCCAGTAGATGTGATACTCCAAAGTGCAAGTGCAAAATAGTCCTGCTTGGTAAGTAAGTCCCCAAGGCTTCCTTCACAACGCAGGCAATATACAAATAGCGACCTGCTTCCTGCGTGAGGTGTCCATCTTAGGCCACACTGCTCCTTTATATGGAGAGGCTACTTCCTGCCACGTGTCATGTGATCGCTCACATGACAGGAGAGTCTCAGTTCTTAAAGACAAACTTATTATTTTAGTTCACTGTCTCTCAGCTGTTCTTATTTATAGTGTATACGGTGGCTCTATTTATTTTATTTTTTTACAGGAGACTGAAACTGATGTTACTATAACTGAGGAGGAGGATTGTTCAGAAACTGACCAGCCAACTGAGCAGTCCAGAGAGAGTGAAGAGAAATCACAGGTAACACAAGATACATTAATCTGCTTCTTAACCTCTTAAGACCCGAGAACACAGTTTTAGGAAAAAAATAGTTTTTTCCATGTCTTTACATTGTTTAGAGCATTAAAATAATGTAATTAAAAAAATAAAATAAAAATAAGATATTTAATTCATAAGTTATGCTACTGTATGTCCTCGGTGGAGGGCATCGGGACTCAATTTCTTAAAAAAAAACAAAAAGACATGAATAAACATGCATAGGCAAAAACAATAGATTTTTTAAATCACCAATACATTTTTAGTTTTCAAGATTTTTATTTTTTAACCAAACTTTGTATAAAGATGATTCTCATTCGATATACCATTTTTCTTTCTGCAAAATGTGTGTAAAATGGCCATAAACGGGTTCTCATTCTCATTATATACAATGTATCTATAAACTAAATCTAATTTGCATATTAATGTGTTTTTGGGGCAACGTGTAATGAAAAAAAGAAGTGTAATAATGGGAGTAATAATTGACAAGATTTTCATAATAATATATAAGATTTCATAGAATATTGAAATATAATTTCTTTCCCTATTCATTCATGTCTCCCAAAATGCGTAATAAACATGCTTTTAAGAAGGTAATCAAATCCCTGATTTTAAATGTTGTTACCCTAACTGTATTGAAAAATGACATGTCATTGTGAAATTTTATAATAAGGTGCTTTTTTCTTTTTGTCTTTCATAAGTCTCACATTGTTCTCTTCCTTGATGTGTGGTGAAATAGGCGGTACCCTGGTATGTTCTCATGAGTCTCAAAATGATCAGCCGAGGGGGGAAGGACGTTTCATGTCAACACCTGCAACCTGTGTGAAAACAACAGATTTTTTTTCAAATCTTTAATTTACCATGTATTTATACATACAAATATTCAGCTCAGACTAATAATGGATCTCTGCCCTAAACATACATGTGTCTGCTGGCCTGGAGAGGTCTGTGCTCCTGTCTGAAGTGCATGTATAGGTTATCTGTAGCACATACGGGTTCAGACAGCAAGCCTCAAACCCTGGGAGCAGACTCAGACATGGTTTTCAGATGCGGAAGTAACATTCTCTCACAAAAACGGCTCCAGAAGCCTTAATAGCGTATTTTAAAGTATATTTTAAAGAACATCTAGTTCCTACATTATTTTTCTATACATCGACTCACTGGGGTCTCTAACCTACAATATGCCCTTTAAATGCGCCTCGAATGTTCGCGCCCATCAAACACGTGAAAGTTTACACAAATATTGTTTAAGTGGATAGTAGGCATAAACTGAATGAGAATATAGGATCTATAATATAATATAACATAATATACAGTAATATAATAATAGCTTTAAAAATGGTAAACGTAGTGTAGAAACAAAATGCATTGCAAAAACACATTGATTAAAAATCATATGAGGCATGACTATAATTTCACAAATAGCCTATGTTAACACACACACATTTTCAAAATATATTTAACAGTGCTTCACATATATGTGAATATATTACCTTTCCATATGGGTAGTTATCCTCATCATATTTCATATTCTCATATTTGAGAAGCTACAAGAGTAGACTGTGAAAGATACATGTTAGCGATGCGGAGATCATGGACACATATCCCTGGACACTGAGGATAATTCACGGGTCAGACGGGACAAATCATACAAAATAACATACTGATTAACTGCAGAAGGGTTGAGAGTGCATGAGACAAATCATTAATGATGGAAATATTAACATGTTTAAAACTTAATTATTCACTATTCACGGGTTTAATTAACAGGACATAATTTATTTTTATTTTTTTGATTTGTTGTGATGTTTCCTCGGCTCGTCCAGTAGGTGGCGGTAATGCACCTTAAGCTGGTGTGCCAACCGCCATAAAACATCAAAGAAGAAGAAGCAGAAGAGAGAAAGAGCACCAGCAGCTGTGCAGAAGCTCTGTAAAATAATAATAAATGACAGAACAGCTGAAAGAGTGAAGACGAGACTCGAGGAGAAGAGGAGCAGCGAGTTAACTTACCTGTTTGAATATTGAGTTCTTGCCTTGGTGAGTTATATTTCACATATTCCTGATGTTTTTCTTTTCTTTTTTTTGCAAACTCGAAAGCAAACTGAGATAGTTTGTTAATGTTAAAAGTGTTAATGTGTTCAATAACAGTTGAATCGATGTGTCAATGTGTTATTTTGAGGTTTGCGTATATGTGATTTATGGCTGTGAGTGTTTGCCTTGTTTCTACAAGGCTGTTTTTTTTATTTTTTTGAGCATCATTTACTACACAGAGCCGTAGTTCACTGACAAGCTACGCAATATCCTGTTCATTATCGGTGATTAATCGTCTGTGATTAATTGTAAGGAATGCTCTTTGTTCTGTGTCCTTACCTGCAGCAAGATATTTTTGGTGGTCTTTATTTGGTAATATCTAAAGCATGGAAACTGACAAATAAGTTTTGTATCAATAGCAAAATTAAGGAAGTGTCTTACAAAATACTTTATAGAATTTATCCTGCTAAGCATGTTTTGGGAATATTTTATATTTAACATTTTGTATACCTGTGAATTTTGTGGTCAAAGAAAAATTAATTATTTTGCATCTTTTTTTTCATTGTATTTACTCACGATGATTTCGGAAGGATTTGGAATTCTATATTAACAGAAAAATGGAGTGTACGATAGAAATTTGTTTATTTGATGTACCTTTTTAAACAGAAAACTTGAGTTGTAAAGAACAACATATTATACGTTTTGTTTATTTTGTTAGGAAATTCCATATGCATAAGAAGAAGTGGGCTCAAGGTAAACCAAATTTTGCACATTTTATAAATTACTTTATATGTAAATTTCTTGGAACGAACAAAAAAATCATTGAAAACGTAATGCTCTGAAAGCATTGAAACTTCTGTAATTTTCTTCCTCCTCTTTTTTTCTCTGGCAGCTAATGTTAACTTGATCATGTGAATATGCAGTACCTCGTGTTCACTTGGGTAAAGTTGGTTTTATATTCACACATTCACAACATTCACACATTTCCGCGTTCAATAACTTTCTAATTATATGTGCAATTAAGTTATTTTTTGCAAATTGTAATCAGCGATATCATTGTCAACCTACTACATTTTTTTTCACAATCGATCAAAATGGGCAAGTATTGTTTTAATGTCATACTTACTTGTGAATGTCTGCTGAATGTGCAATGTAGTGTGATTAACAAAGCAATTGAATGCAATAGTCCGAATGTGTGAATATAAAACCAACTTTACCCAAGTCTCGTGTTCTTGTGGCATTGAATTAATAAAGCTAAAAAAAAAAACATCTGTGATTATGAACGTGATATTGCATAGCTTGTCAGTGAACTACGGCTCTGTGTAATAAATGCTGCTCCATCTGAAAACACGTGATGGAGATTTACTACTAATCACAGAACATGCGCATGATAATCGCATTCGATTATTGCAGAAATGGAAGCAGAAAAGGAGAGATTTTTTTAATACAAAGAAGTTAAGTGCTCATGGAAGAGATGAGTTTTCAGTTGTTTCTCGAATACTGTCAGGGATTCAGCGTTTCGGATGGGGTTGGGAAGATGATTCCACCAGCAAGGAACAGTGAATGAAAAGGCACTTGAATGTGATTTTAGATAGATAAACACAAACAGCACGTTTTTAGTGTGTGAATTATTGAACGCATCAATTTGATAACTGATTTACTTTTCATTTTGGCTGTTCTGATACACGTGACAAAGATAGACTTAATAAAAGAACGCCGAGAACATGAATGAACCCTGCAGAATAAAACAAGATGATAGTGAAGAACAAGTAGGTTGGTGTTTTTTCTTGATTCTTCGATAATGGTATAAAACTTAATGTGGTTCACCAGATTAAGGCTCGGTTTCACAAACGGGGCTTAGCTTAAACCAGGACTAGTCCTCAGTTAAATTAAGATATTTAAGCAACTTTTACAAAAATGCCTTGGAAGAAACCATTTCAGGTGTGCATCTTGACAGAACAATGATCCTGACATATTTTAAGATATGTCAGAGCAAGATATTTTCAGTTGAGACGGCTCAAACATGCATTTTAGTCTAGTACTAGCTTAAGCCTTGTCTGTGAAACTGGGGTTAGTGGTTGCAGTTGGAAACATCATAAGAGCTGTGAAATAACATTTAAAGCTGTAGTACAGAAAAGTCATGAATTTGTAAGTTACAGTGGAAGATTGTTTTGGTGGTTATGGTGAGTTGAGGCTCAGCTATTCAGTGTGGATGAATATGATGGTTTGAGGAGTACTAGTCTTGCGTAGCCAGACCATTAGACTATGGCAGAACGTCTGGAAACCTTGGCCGCTTTGAATGGCCAGAGCCCGCCCAAGAGCCCATATGACTGACAGGTAAAGCATCCAATCACGTTTAATTTTGTGCCGCATCATGTTTAGGGGCGTGGAATTGTCCCTACAATAACAGACCAGTATGCAACCTGGGGCCTGTTCCTCTTATGTCGCTAACTCAGTTAGCTGGATTTGATTGTTGACAATTTCGCTTGATCTTGAATTGTTTGGTTCTTCGAAGCTCATCCCGGAGATGCTGTCATAGCAACAGGTCCTTAAGCTTACAGAACAAGCTTAAGAAAGTTTAATTAATGCTGTCACATAACAAATCTGTTTTTTTGGATTACAAATTTATAAAATGTTAAATCTAGGTTCCAATGTAATAGTATATAAACTGAAAAAGTTAGGTACGTTGTATTTAGCATTTATGGTGAAGATGATGACATCAGATGAACGATTCTGTTAAAGTTTGTAGCAAGAGGTTCCTGCCAGTTCCTGTTCTCTTATTGTAAGTCCAATGAGGAGACTCTCACCTTTTGTTTGTAATGGCTCTTGGTGCCCCTGCCCCAAAAATAGCAGGTTGCTATACCTGAATACTTCATTTGCATGCTTTAAGGTCGTCAACCAGGTGCTTTGTTTCCATTCCTAAGCACTGCCCCCTAAGTAAGGAATAATTGACGACGGGCCGTTGGATTATTAGAAAAATACTGCACACCCGAGGTGGTGATGCGGTCACGACGCGAAGCGGAGTTACACAGTTACACCTCGGGTGTGCATTATTTTTCTAATAATTCAATGGACCGAAGTCAATTATTCCGCTTATACTACGGTTGTCACACCTTAAGACATCGATCAGATGATATATTTCAAGGCATTCGTCCGGTATTTCTACTTAAATCACTATTGTGTGTAGGATTATTTCTTCCGCATCTCATCCAGCGCCTCTGTTGCTAATTCCAAAACGTCATTTTAAACCTAGTAACGGAGGCTTGAGCCGTTAATAACAGACTAATGCAGTTAATAAGTTAGTTATGAGAGAGAGAGAGAGAGAGATTACCTCTGTGCGTCTCTCAATAGTGTTCGGCAGCAATGTCTCTAGTTATAGTGAAACTTAGTTCCTTTTGTTCACGAACAGCGCCGTTGTTGTTACCTCGCTTGTGAGAAATCATGTAGTTTTTAAGTTGTTTACTGATTAAATCGTCAGAGTAGCGCTAACAACATTAGCGCAGGGCTTGCAAAATTTCAAAATCCCTGGTAGCCCTTCGGGCAGGTACTCTTCAGATTTTGGTAGCCCGAAAATTAATTAACTAGCCCGAATTAAAAAATTACTCTCTTTTCTTTTCTTTTCTTTTCTTTTATTTATTTAATATAGAAAATCAGATAGGAGTTTAAATGTCAATCAAAAATATTTTCAATACACAAATATCAACAAATATGAAGGAAGGAATTTTATTTCACTATTTACAGGGTATCTGCAGAATTTTTTAAAAATATATTTAATTTATGACCCATTTTAAGAGCTGCACAAGTAAAAACATGAGTTGATATTTGCATTGATCTGACCATAAACAGTAAGAAAGGCTATTTGTAAATGCAAATTCATTCTCTGCCACGAGGTGGCGCTTTAGGAGCGCTGAAATACTGCGGTTTCCCCGGAAACGCTGTACACAAAGCAGCTCCGCGCTCATAAACACTGCTTTATCAGGAATTATAGGTAAAATGAAATTTAAAATGCCAACGACACGTTTCTGAGGACACTCGGTTACCTTCAGATACATTCACATAAAGACATCCACGCAGCGTTTTGACTTGAAACGTGCAGCGCTCATATTGATTCAATGACATCGTTGCCTTTTGAAGTTTAATCCTGCCGTAGCGCGCGACTCTTGTCTTTCCGTCCCCAACTGTAAGACCTCTTGAAATTATAATTAAGACATTTCTTACACCATTTAACATATTTAAAACTTTTTATGGCCTTAATTTTGATACAACTCACTTTCAGAGTTTTTAACCTCTTAACTGTCACCGTCCACCCTGTGGGACGCCTACCTTTACTTCACTATTTTACAATTAAATCCTAATCTAATCATGACAAACTATATATCGTTGGAAAGGTCTAAGACTCCTAAATAGGTATTTTACCACTTTTTCTGTTAAAAAATTATGTAGGAAAAGTAATAGATTAATTTATGACCAGAGGTGTCAAATCCAGGGTCAGAAAGTAAAAGTCCTGCCATGTGTTTATTCCACCCATGAACTCAGCAGCTGATTTCACCAGAGGAGGAACCAAGTCATTCCTTTCAAGTCACAAGCAAGTTTCGAGTCAAATCCCAAGACCTCAACGAGTTGAGGTAATTAAGAGATAATTGAGAGACTAATTAAATGTTGATTGTGCATTAGTGATGAACACCTGCTGTTATTGAGAATTACAGAGGATCAGATGTTGATGTTTTATTGGTTAAAATGATGCCACCATCATGGAGATCAGTGTTTGCTTTAGTTGGGCTCTTGACCCTTTTAGTAACTGAGAATGGATTGCTTTTAAGCAATTGCAATATTGCTTCACAACAAACATTTGCACATTGCTGAGTTAAAAGCTTGAGGAAGCAGATGAGCTTACACTTTTGGCTTTTATGTCACTTGAATGAACATCATGAAGGTGTTTCTCTTTGGTTTATTTATTGACGTTCAGCTGTTACAGAACTGCAGGAATTTACTATTAAACAAATGCCATTGTAATATTAAATATTGGAAAAAATTAAGAATTATATTGCTCAGGCTTTTAGACATGAACACTTATCATACGATCCTCAACAGTGGTGACAATAATTATTCATACTGTGGTGTTACCCAGCATGCATTGCAGCATGAAGCATTTTGTTGATTGTCACCATTGTTGAGATTCATACGCTGGTTCTTGATGTCTGTGTGTGTCTGAGTAGGACTGGAGTTTAAATATTTAAATGCATTAGATTTAAAATTCTTTCTCTATAACTGCTACAGCAGTAAATTCATTGCGTACTGTGGTTTCACAGAGTTGTTTATTCAAAAGCAGAACATAAATTAAAAAAATGAAAAATGTTGTATGTGTATGTATATATACACACAGTATATTGGATGCAAACAGGTAAGCACCTGATGATTACATCATCATATGAAAACAACTAACAGTTGCTCACTGCACAGCACTGATCTCTCTGCTTTACAACAGCACATGCATTGCTACAGAGAGATCTAACACAGGAGTCAAGGGTCAAGAGCCCAACTAAAGCAAACACTGATCTACATGATGGTGGTATCATTTTAACCAATAAAACATCAACATCTGATCCTCTGTGATTCACAGTAACAGCAGGTGTTCATCACTAATGCACAATCATCATTTAATTAGTCACTTAATTATCTCTTAATTACCTCAACTCGTTGAGGTCTTGGGATTTGACTCGAAACTTGCTTGTGACTTGAAAGGAATGAGTTGGTTCCTCCTCTGGTGAAATCAGCTGCTGAGTTCATGGGTGGAATAAACACATGGCAGGACTTTTACTTTCTGACCCTGGATTTGACACCTCTGTTTATGACAAGAGTGCACCTGAAAAAAATCTACATCATGACATGAATTCTGACCTTTGTCACAGAAAGTCTTCTTAGTTGCCTTTTTCTCTATCACGAATTAGAAATCATAAGAAATTATTTATCAGTAGAAAACTTAAAATTTCAAAATTCATCCTTTGAAACCCATTTTAAAATCAGACATTGCATTACCATGTAAATGGTACATTAAAATCATGTTACAAAATATTTTCATTCATGAATTATAAAAAATTAAGTTTGGATAGTGCACTATAATGTCTCTGTTCAAAACTGTGGGTGACAGTTAAGGGGTTAAGGACCCGCGGGAGATCTGTATTTAAGGAGCCCGTCGGGCAGGCGGTGATACATTTTGGTAGCCCGACTGGAAAACACAATAGCCCCGGGACGTCGGGCTAGCGATTTTGCGAGCCCTGTAGCGGGATGTATGTTAGTGTGTGTGCAAACTGTAACTGTTATGTATGTGCGGTCTGTGAGGGAGAGAGAGCGGGAGAGATAGAGTATGTGCTTTCCGTTCATAATAAAGCGTAATTTTGTGGCAAAAACATGGACATGATCTGTCGTTTTTATCCTTTTGATTACTATATGTATTTATTTGGCCAGTGTCATTGTGGGTTTTGGTTATTTTGCTGTTGTAAGAGCTTTGAAATAACAGAAATCATTTGGCGAAGTGATATGGTCATGTAATGCGGTCAAGAGCTGCCTGGAACTATGTTCGCCGTGCGGTTCCCTGAAAATAATTGCACACCTCAGAACGTTCGGCAGCCAATCAGATTCAAGCATTCAACGGCCCCGTAGTATAAATGTATATAAACTACAATGTATCACTGCTTTAGTTAGACTTGGATGACTGCAGCGACGCACAGCGAGTTCTCAATAAAGAGTAACTTCTGTATGAAAGATATCCCAACGTCTCCTGGTCTCTGCTTCGAGGGAAAAGTTTCCTACAGTTTCAAAGATAAAATTAAATGAATTGCTAATTACTACATTGAAATAAAAATGTAAAGCCTGTACAAATACTAGAAATCGTGAATATAAATAATTGGGAATCATGTAAAAAAAATTTAATTAAAAAAACAGTACACATTTCATTTATCTATTATAACAGTTATGTAGTTTTGTTCGCTTGGCTGTTTCCTTATAAAGGTCCAGAAATTTGTCAAGTTTTTCGTCAGGTGTCTTTTTTAATGATATGATTTCATTACGTTGCTGTCTTGCCGCCAGCCAATCGCTGCATTGCTGATCATAGTTTCGAGTATCGATACATCTGCCCTTTTCAGGGAACACGAGAACGCGCAGTGATCTTAGACATCTTAATTCAGATATTTGAATCATTCGTTTGAAGAACCAAATTAGCCAGAGGTCAGTTATCAGGATTAGTTATCAAGATCTTTCAAATCATTTCCGATGTAATCAGCAACGTACGAAAAACAGGCTCCAGTAAATTACAATTTATTCATATAGCACAATTAAAAACAACCCGCATTGACCAATGTGCTTTACAATAACTAAAACCACAAACAAGAATAAAAGCAATAAGTCAGAAACAATTAAAATTGTAATAGAGTACCATAAAAAAAAAAAGGGCTTCAACATGATAAAAATGGTAATATGCAATAGAAAATGCTTCAAGATGGGCAAATCATTCCAAAGTCTGGGGGTAGCTACAGAAAAAGCACGGTCACCCCTACATTTCAACATTGACATGGGAATTGACAAGAGTCTCTGATTTGATGACCTGAGTGATCTGGTTGAATGGTGCTCCGTCAGTAGGACAGAAAGGTAAGATGGAGCCATACCATTTAATGATTTATAGACAAAAAGTAAAATTTTAAAATCAACTCTGTAGCGCGCCGCCAACCAGTGTAATGAACGTAAGACAGGAGTCGCATTTTGGACTAATTGTAATCGTGACATAGCCGAATGACTAATCCCAACGTAAAGAGAATTGCTGTTGTCCTAGCTTGAAGAAATAAAGGCATGGATTACTTTTTCAACATTTTTAAAAGAAAGAAAAGTCTTTACTTTCGATAAAAGTCGAAGCTGGTAAAAGCAAGATTTCACCACATAATTAATCTGCCTATCAATTTCAAAGATTCATCAAACACAATGCCCAAAATTTTCACCCAGAGTTTCATGGCCGAGGTCAGCCCACCCAAATTTAGTTTAGAAGTAACAGAGGAATCAGAGGGTCCAAATATAATAATTTCTGTTTTACTCTCATTAAAATTCAGAAAGTTTAAAGAAAGCCATGCCTTAACATCAGTCAAACAGGCCAAGAGGTTATCCAAACCATCTGAATTTCGCTTGAGGGGCAGATAAATTTGTGTGACATCATTGTAACAATGGAATGACTGCCCATGTTTTCTAATAATAGAACGAAGTGGCAGCCTGTACAGAGAGAAAATAATTGGGGCCAAAATGGAGCCCTGAGGAACCCCACACGATAATACAGCATTCAGAATGCCCAATAAAGCTGTTTCCATTTACATATTTTCTGTTGTCATACATAAAACAAGTATAAATAGTGACTAAACACGACCCATTAATACTACATTAACCAGGAGTCGTTCTCACTTTACTCTTTAAATCCTGATTTATAATCGTGACATCGTCTGATTAAATCAACATACATCTATTACACTAAAGAATGACCGTTTGCGGTGGTTTTGGCTATATTACTTTTTTGTCTCATGCAGTGCTCTGCCTTCGTCTATGTGCATATTAACAGACGAAATATGTTCATATTTATAGGCCCAAACAGTAAGCGACAGGTGCTTGGAAACGCTGTTTTATACCCATTTATTGACGAGTTGGCTGCGGAATGGCCAACTGACTGCGCTGCTTCTCTGCTGTGGCTCACTGCACAGAATAGACTCGGAGAGAGGCGACACTGCGCCGGGAAAGTCAGACTTCACGCTCGCGGGGCAGCCCTGACAAAATCTTCCAACTGAACGATAGCGAAGGTTTATCCAAAAACGTTGCTAGGTTTGTCAGTATGTACCATTTATGGAAAAAAGTTGCTAAAAGGGTCTGAAAGTTGCTAAATGTAGTGCTAAAGTCATGCTTGTGTGTGTGTGTGTGTGAGATGCGGGAGCTGATGGCAGGGGGTGGTGGATATTTGTGGCGGTTAATGTGGATATTGTGGAGGACCACCTCAAATAAATCAATGTATGGAAAACACTGGTTGATCCAGTTTGCCGTGTTTGATGAAGAGTCGTCAACGCATGCTTCAGATTTACGCAATTTACATCCAAACGTGGTCAGAAAATACAGAAGTTCTTAAAGTGTAATTCAAATTTTATCTTCCTGGGCAGGTCGCAATTTATGCCATCTCTGAAATGTTTTTTTTTTCTTTGTACCCAGTTATGCATCAAAATGATCATACTTTCTGCTGATGTATCAAGATTCACGCCCTTTTCCTTTCACATTTCTTTCTTTTTGAGTTAATGAAAATCAAACTCTTGAAACCTCTTTAACTTTCATTTTAGACCCGATGGAAGAGAACAAGGTGAAGGAAGAACTAATGGAAGCAGGAAAGAAACATCATGACACTTGCCCTCAGTGTGGAAAGAGTTTCTCATGTGAACAAAGTCTTAATCTTCACATAAAAGTTCATGCGGAAATGAAGCCGTACGAATGTGACTGGTGCAATAAGATTTTCACACTAAAAGGAAACTTTAATAAACACATGAAAATCCACACTGAAGAGAAGCCACACACATGTGATCAGTGCGGGAAGAAGTTCAGACTTAAAGGAAACCTTAATACACACGTGAGAATCCACACTGGAGCGATGCCACACACATGTGATCAGTGCGGGAGGAAATTCAGACATAAAGGAAACCTTAATACACACATGAGAATCCACACTGGAAAGAAACCCTTCACGTGTGATCAGTGCGGGAAGAGTTACAGACATAAAGGAAATTATAATGATCACATGAAAATCCACACTGGAGAGAAGCCACACACATGTGATCAGTGCGGAAGAGATTTATACAAAAAGAACACCTTAAGATACACAGGAAAGCCCACACTGGAGAGAAACCCTTCACATGTGAACAGTGCGGGAAGAAGTTCACACTAAAAGGATCTCTTTATGAACACATGAAAATCCACACTGGAAAGAAACCCTTCACATGCGATCAGTGCGGGAAGAATTTCAGACAGAAAGGAAACTATAATGATCACATGAAAATCCACACTGGAGAGAAGCGGTACACATGTGAACAGTGTGATAAGAGTTTCATACAAAAAGGACAGCTTAATGAACACAAGAAAATCCACACTGGAGAGAAGCCCTTCACCTGTGAACAGTGCGGGAAGAGTTTCAGAAAGTCAAGTGTTTTCAAAGTACATCTGCTCACTCATTCTAGAGAAAGACTATATAACTGTGACCAGTGCAGTAAAACATTTTTTAGGGCAGATTTCCTGAAGGACCACCTGACGGTTCATACACAGGAGAGGCCTTACGTATGTTCTTTGTGTGCAAAGAGTTTTAGACAGATGGGTACTTTAAAAACACATCTGAAAAGACACAGCGGCGTGAAGGATCATATTTGCTCTGAGTGTGGAAAGACTTTTTTTACAGTTTATGCACTGAAACAGCACCAGACGGTTCACACCGGAGAAAAACCTTACCAGTGTTCACACTCTGACAAGACATTCACATGGCCAGAATATCTGAAAATACATGAGAGTATCTACACTGAAGAGAAGCCACACACATGTGATCAGTGTGGGAAGAAGTTCAGACTTAAAGGATCTCTTTATGAACACATGAAAATCCACACTGGAGCGATGCCGTACTCATGTGATCAGTGCGGGAGGAAATTCAGACATAAAGGAAACCTCAATACACACATGAGAATCCACACTGGAACGAAACCCTTCACATGTGATCAGTGTGGGAAGAGTTACAGATATAAAGGAAATTATAATGATCACATGAAAATCCACACTGGAGAGAAGCCACACACATGTGATCGGTGCGGAGGAGTTTTATACAAAAAGAACGCCTTAAAAAACACATGAGAATCCACACTGGAGAGAAGCCACACACGTGAACAGTGCGGGAAGGGTTTCATAAAAACGCCTTAAACACATGAAAATACACTGAAGAGAAGCTGTACACGTGATAAGTGTGGTAAGAATTTCAGAAAGTCATGGGTTTTAAAAGAACATCTGCGTACACGTTCTGGAGAAAGGCTATATAACTATGACCAATGCAGTAAAAAATATTTTAGGCAAGATTCCCTGAAGGACCACCTGAACGTGCATACACAGGAGAGGCCTTATGTATGTTCTTGTTGTTCAAAGAGTTTGAGACAGATTGGTAATTTAAAAACACATTTGTAAAGACAGCGGTGTGAAGGATCATATTTGTTCTGAGTGCGGAAAGGCTTTTTTAATTTTATTTATTCTTTTTTTTTTTAGAGAGAGAGATTTTGAACTGAAAATGCACCAGACGGTTCATACTGAGGAAAAACCTTACAAGTGTTCACACTGTGACGAGATTCAAACGGCCAGAATATCTGAAAATACATGAGATGATCCACACTGGAGAGAAGAGATATCACTGCCTTTCATGTGCGAAGAGGTTCACTCATTTATCTAATTTAATCGTTCACAGGGAAAGTGTGTCTGAAGTCACAGTAAGTAGTTCATGTTCAGATCTTGTACTTTCAGATGCGATGTTGCGTCCTCACTGAACAAGATCCAATACCATGTCAAGCAATAAAAGTTATCTTCCATATACAGAAAATGAGAAAAAATAAACATCATCCGAAGATTTCAAGGTGAAGTGAGTTTTAATCATTGATTAAACTTGTTAAACTTTTATTGTGTGCCGAATCTACAAAGGGATGTGGTCATGAAAAAAACGAGAAAGTGGAAAAACTATATTAGTTTTGCTCATTAATTGCTATACTACACTAGTTTAGTTAAACAAGTGTTGTGTTTCCCTAAGAAACTTTTGTGAGCTAAACCATAAGCATTCAAATGTAATTTTCCTTCCCACCTCATATATTTTCCATTATCATGTCCTTTTTGAGGGTTGCTTATTCTACTTGTATTAAAAAGTAGCATAGTATCATTTAATAATAATTGGTAATATCTAAAAGTCATGAAGTATCTGTTTGATTTTGGGGCTTACCATGTTTAAATTTCTTGATAGAGCTAGCTAATAAAAATATTTCTCCCCACACGACCAAGTTTGAGATGGATAATTAACTGTTTTACCTTTGATATCAAGTATTGTATAACAATCCAAAATTAACTTCTAAATTTGATTTGGTGAGTTGATTTGCATCATTAATCTTGCATGATGTAATGCAGTGTGTGTGTGTGTGTATATATGAGACATGATTGTATGTTGGGATATACAGGTGCATCTAAAAGAATTCGAATATCATGAAAAAGTTACTTTTTTGGTAACTTATTTCAAAAAGTGAAACTTTCATATATTCTAGATTCATTACATGTAAAGTAAAACATTTAAAAACTTTGCTTTAATTTTGTTGATTAGAGCTTACAGCTCATGAAAATCAAAAATCCAGTATCTCAAAACATTAGAATATTTTCTAAGATCAATTAAAAAAAAAAAAAAGATTTGCAAAACAGAAAAATTTAACTACTTTAAATGTTCATTAATGCACTCAATACTTGCTCATCACTGACTTCAGAAACTTCACACTGGACTTCAAGCAACATGGATTCTGTGCCTCTCCACTCTTCCTCCAGACTCCAGACCTTGATTTCCAAATGAAATGCAAAATGTACTTTTATCTGAAAAGAGGACTTTGGACCACTGAGCAACAGTCCAGTTCTTTTTCTCCACAGCCCAGTTAAGATGCTTCTGACGTTGTCTCTGGTTCAGAAGTGGCTTGGTAGCCCTTTTCCTGAAGACGTCTGAGCGTGGTGACTCTTGAAGCACTGACACCAGCTTCAGTTCTCTCCTTGTGAAGCTCTCACAAGTGTTTGAATCGGCTTTGTTTGACAGTATTCTCAAGCTTGAGGTCATACCTGTTGCTTGTGCACCTTTACCTACCCATTTTCTTCCTTCCAGTCAACTTTGCATTTAATATGCTTTGATACAGCACTCTGTAAACAGCCACACCTTTCAGTAATGACCCTCTGTGACTTACCCTCTTTGTGGAGGTGTCAATGATTGTCTTTTGGACCATTGCCACAGTAGTCTTCCCCATTATTGTGGTTTCAAAGAACAAGAGATACCTGGAATTTATACTGTATGGATGGTCATTAATTGAAACTCAAATGTACAGTATTGTTCAAAATAATAGCAGTACAATGTGACTAAACAGAATAATCAAGGTTTTTAGTATATTTTTTATTGCTACGTGGCAAACAAGTTACCAGTAGGTGCAGTAGATTCTCAGAAAACAAACAAGACCCAGCATTCATGATATGGACCCTCTTAAGGCTGTGCAATTGGGCAATTAGTTGAATTAGTTGAAAGGGGTGTGTTCAAAAAAATAGCAGTGTGGCATTCAATCACTGAGGTCATCAATTTTGTGAAGAAACAGGTGTGAATCAGGTGGCCCCTATTTAAGGATGAAGCCAGCACTTGCTAAACATGCATTTGAAAGCCTGAGGAAAATGGGTCGTTCAAGACATTGTTCAGAAGAACAGCGTACTTTGATTAAAAAGTTGATTGGAGAGGGGAAAACCTCTCAGCTAAAATGATCTCCAATGCCTTAAAATGGAGAGCAAAACCAGAGAAACGTGGAAGAAAACGGAAGACAACCATCAAAATGGATCGAAGAATAACCAGAATGGCAAAGGCTCAGCCAATGATCACCTCCAGGATGACAGTCTGGAGTTACCTGTAAGTACTGTGACAGTTAGAAGACGTCTGTGTGAAGCTAATCTATTTTCAAGAATCCCCCATAAAGTCCCTCTGTTAAAAAAGGCATGTGCAGAAGAGGTTACAATTTGCCAAAGAACACATCAACTGGCCTAAAGAGAAATGGAGGAACATTTTGTGGACTGATGAGAGTAAAATTGTTCTTTTTGGGTCCAAGGGCCACAGGCAGTTTGTGAGACGACCCCCAAACTCTGAATTCAAGCCACAGTACACAGTGAAGACAGTGAAGCATGGTGGTGCAAGCATCACTACTTACTACCCTAGCAGAGATGGCAGTGTTCAAGTAAGCCCGTCTTGCCATCACAGTGACCGGAATGTAACCACCCTCAGATGGCTATACTAAGGAGGACCCCAAACCATGTTAGTCCCAAGGAAACAATACACAGCTAGCCTAGATAGCCTTCCTGCAGAGTTGCCCAGACCACAGAGTGTCTACTTGCCACCCTAGCAGGGGAGAGAGCATTGTCTAGGCAAGGGCTCAAACAGACCGTTACTTAAAAACCCTAGGAAGGGGAGCAGTCACTGAGCTAGCACACAGATATCCTCAGATAGCTATGTACCTGGGAAGGGCTACCAGAAAGGGGACCGACTGAAACTACCCAGACCACAAAAAGTGGGTTGTCTACTTACGACCCAAAGAGGGGAGGTCTGGGTAAGGGCTCAAGAGACTGCTACTTAAAACCCTGAGCAGGGCAGCGATCACTGAGCTAGCATATAGCTATCCTCAGATAGTTAGGTTCTAGGAAAGGGGCCCACTCCATGAGAGGGCTCACCGCAATTGCAGTAGAACACAGCTAACTACAGATAGCTGTATTCAAGTAAGCCCGTCCTGCCAAAAACAATGGCTGGAATTTAACCACCCTCAGAAGGCTATATTAAGGAGGTCCCCAATCCGTGTCAGTCCCACAGTAGGCTAGCAAAGCACTGTGCTATTGACCAAGATCTTACAAGAGGGAGATCCAGACCATCAGTAAATGATTCGCTAAAGAGCGAACACAAACATCATAGTCCGAGATCAAGCCTGATGTAAGCAGTAGCCATAGCACTAGTGGGCTGGACACCGCTATCCTCCAGTAGCAGTTCCTTCAGATAAGGCTGAAGATTGCCCAGGCCATGGAAGTGGGCCATCTATTTAAAACCTCCGAAGGGGAGACGGCACAGTCCAGGCAAGGGGCTCACAAAGACCACAATCTAAAAGGGAAGCGGTCTCCGTGCTGGAACACAGCTATCCTCGAATAGCAGATACCTAAACAAAGACTTCAGCACTTACTCGAGAACTTGTGCCAAGGGGAACCCAACCTAGTCATTAGAATCTAGGCTAGAACATAGCTGCCCTCAGACCGCCATATTCCAGAGCAAAAAGATATTCTAGGTGCTGAAAACCTTGGGAGAGAAAACTTGCAAGCCTCTCTCCACAGAATATTTAAATATATTCACAGCCAGCAAGACTTTCCACCCACAATAACATGCATATTAGAGAGGCACAGCCGAGCTGAATATAGCTCTGCCCACGATCTTGCAGGATCAGGGCTGAAACGACTCCGTGCTCACACTTAATCGTCATAACAACTCTACAATATCTGTGGCATCTGACAACCCGTATAGAGAGAGTATGCGGATGCCACAGATCAAAACGATGACCGCGAGGTGAGATAAACTGTGCCGCAGCAATGGCGGAACTGGGCTGCAAGACACAAGCGCTCTGTTCCGTATCCCTCAGGTATAGGAACAAACGCGAGCGGAGCCTAAACATTGTGAATGCACGTGCTCTTCGCCGAGACAAACGCGAAATCAGAACATGCCCTCAAGTGTTAGAATCCAAACACAGAGGCACACATTCCCTAAGGCGCTGCTCGACTCAAGCACTATCCACAGGATCCGATAACCCAAAAAGGGCATCTCAACCCCCGCAAATCCTGCGATCCGAGTCTCTGCCGTGCCTCATCAAACACATCCAATGTTTTCAAGCCAAGCCAAGTTTCCTCATATAAAGGCAAATGAGTGTTACAGTTGTAACACACAATACATATATTTGTCCATACCTCTGCATTTTCTCTCAAATAGAGTTTTGTATTTGCAAATCACTTTGCAAAGAAAAACTCAACTTTCAAACAAACGCAAAGCAGATTGTGTTTATTTGCAAAACACTGGATTTGTTTGATGAATATTGGCACAAAATTTGCTCCATACTCACACGCACTTCAAACAGATGGCTCCTGAAGACAGCAAAGAGGATGACGTATTCAGCAGGTGCCCTCTTACACTTCCGGGCACCCCGCCTATGACGTCATGGGCCAGGTGGGCCTATAGATTGACGTTGTTTCACACGTGTGAAACATGCAGGCTGCATTCCCCAATGCGCAGCGTTGAGTTCCCTAGAAGGGGAACAAAAACACTATAAAGTGTACTAAAACATTTATGGTAAACTACTATTACTCATAGGTGCTGCCTGATGACGATTATGCTATATGTTTCCTGTGAAATAAACACATAAGGTCTTTAAGATGTTCATGATTTAGGATATGTGTTTGAAAAATGTTTGATGTTTGTGCATGAAGTGCTCATGAAGCGTGTGCGGGTCTATTCTATCTGTTTGAAATCCATGGATCACCGTTATGTGTTAGTGCTGCTTGTTGATGCACAAAATAAGAGCTACAAATCAATAAAAAGACAGATAATTTAATGTTATAGATTACACTTGAATGAAAACAGCTGTTTTACAGAACATGCGGTATGTTTGCTGTGTTGTCACGTTTATGTGGCTTTGACCAGCAGATGTCGCTAGCCTGCCATCACTCCTCCTAGTCTCTGCATGCGTACATTAAGTAATAATTGCAGAATGTTTTTCATTATGACACAGTCATTATTTCAAGAAAGTTTCTCAGTGTTATGAGAAACTAAGTGATTATTGTGAGAACGATTGTCATTATTATGTGAAAAGTTATTAGGGGACACTGGGAATTGTAACATTTTTTACATTTTCCTTCATAACTCACAGACTACTTGAAATACACTAGTCATCTTTTGATACAAAAAATATAGGTGCACTAAGTAAGGGATAATCAACAGCTAGCTGTGCATTAAACGATTTGAATGCACGACGCGGAGGCGAAGAACCGCCCGACGCGGAGCGGAGTGCATTCAGATCGTTTAATGCACAGCTAGCAGTTAATTATCCCGTTTATGCCATGGTCATTTGCCAACATTCACATATTAAAGATGTTAATAATATTTGCGCTGCAATATTTGACCGGAACGATAAAAATGATGGTTATTTTTGTCTGTATTACTATTTAACTTTAACTGTATGTTATTATGGTTACCAATGTTTATAGGAAGCGCATTAATATAGAACGTGATTAAACTGACCTGGAACTATCTGTGCGGTTCAACGAATTTAATCAACACCTGCCAGCCAATCAGAATCCAGTATTCAGACAGACCATGGCATAATTAATAATACAATTTATATATTTTCGTTAATAAGGACAAGACTATAATATTAAATTAAATGCAAGATGTCAAGGGGGCAATTGTAACCGTGTTTGGGGGAAATATTAACCGACTGTATCTCAAATAAAACCTCAAACTAATCACTTTACTGATGTAGTATCTAATAACATTAAGATTTTTTTTTGTATATGGTTCAAGTTCTTTTAGATGTCAGGCATTGTGCATTCAAAAAGCAAATATCTTTCTATTTTTGCAGAAGACAAGGCAACTATTCTAGTGGGAACTCAATTTTAATTATTTAAATATATATTTTACATTTATTTTAATACACCCATTTAAAATGTAGTTTTACATTTAAATGTAGTGAAATATGTTCATTTTCTAACAGAAAAGAAGCTTATGTCAACACAGACGAACAAGGTGCTTACATTGGGCCATATGGCAGTGTAGACAACTACAGTATAATATGCAGAATACTTTTTTCCATAAAGACCTGTATTCACTGATTCTGATGCTCTTTCAGGTGTATATCATTTTGTATTGTTCAACTGAGAGTTATGATACATTATTTCAGTGATCTTATGTATGGTATGAGCAGCTCTCAGCCACTTTTTAATTATTATTATTATTATTATTATAGTAATAGCTCTCAAAATAAATAAGGTTAGTGATCCTTACACTATTTTGTGTGAAATCAAGTTTTCTTTACATGCAAGTTCTTAAATGAATCCCATAAGCATGTCCAATCATATTGGCCATTTCTTCTCATTTGTTAATTTCAGTCACACCCCCAGCAACATCTCTGACTCCGACTGTGTATTTAAAGCAGCTGCACTTCTGGTGTCTGCTCTATAACACCATGTTTGCTCTGGGTCTGCTCACTTGTATTGTGCTCGGAGCACTCAGTGCTCAGGCAAAAGTATCTAATGACTTTGACTGTAAAGAGTTTTTCTACAAAGACATAGAACCAACAGGAATGGATCAAAATGCCAAGAAAATCTGTCAGTGGACGTCAAAACCAAGTTATTATTACGCTACGCTGTACTCGGTTCATCACAGGATTCCTCTCTACAGCGCTTATAGATTTGACCCTGCATGCTCAAGCGACAGTGGAAGTTCAAGCACCTGGCATTTAGAGCCACAGGTAACTATGTACTTCACTGTCTAACAAAAGACTTTCATTAGCAGTGCATTCCATTCTGTTTTGTCATTCAAAATAACACATAAAATACATTAGATGAATGGTGCATTATGGAACATTCATATACCGTACTATAAACTTTTAAACATATTCACTGAGAAACAATGTAGAAAGTAAGAACATAAAATTTTTTCCACACAACATTTGAAACAAGTCTTTTCTCACAAATAATTAAACATCAAACTAAACACCTTGCATAATATTCCTTCTGTAGATTTCCCAACCTACATCCCAAATGTATTACATGGTCCGTGAGGATCAAAAAACTCAAAAAAGTTATAAAGAAAATCAAGCCATCAGCAGCGACTACACTGACTCCGGATTTGATCGTGGACACCTGTACCCCAACAGCTTCCAATGCAGTGACGGCCGTACAGCAACATTTACACTGACCAACGCTGCACCTATGGACCGGTGTTTCAACCGTATCCACTGGAAGGACTGGGAGAGCGCTTTGAGAAGTTTTTTAGAAGGCAAGCTTAAAAGTGGTGGTGCTTCTACAACAGCCTACATTGTCACAGGAATTGTACCCAGTGCAACTGAACGAATACCACGCAGGGGAACCTCCGGAGACTCTGGAAGGGTGACCGTGCCCTCTCACATCTGGACAGCCGTCTGCTATAAACACAACAGTGATGACACAAAGTCTTTCTCCTTCAGCTATATGGGGGAAAACAAGCCAGAGCCGGGCATACGCCTGATGAGTGTCTCGGACCTGAATAATCAGCTCAAAGGACTCTATAGTGGGAACCCCAAAATTAAGATTTTTAAGGATGATTGTTTTGGTGACACTAAATCAGATGAGGTTAAGACCAAATTTCAGAAATTAATGAGCTTGGATGTGCCGAACACACTGAAAAGAACCAGCAGCAGCGACAGCCTATCTTCTAAAACCAATGTCAAGGTGAAGAAGAATTAGCCTTTGACAATTAATACTAATATTTGACTTTGTAGGTTAGTAAGTACAAATCACAAACAATTTGCAGACTTTCTAGTATAAGAATGTCTTTAATATTTGCTTCTGAAATTAAATGTTTTTTTTCCCTGATGATTTGTATCCAAAAACAAAAATCTCAATAAAAACATTTATGCATCTATAAATAATTAGCAATTGTTTTTACACAAAGTAGTAACTTTGTTTTTAATCAAATCTGACATTTATGACTGTAGACTGTAGTGAATGCACATCAAAGCTTACAAAATGCACAGCAAATGCACAGACATCTCCATCCACTCCTCAGCAGATGGCAGTCAGCCCAAGAAATGTTCATTCACATTCACATTAATTATGAAAAAATGTTTGAAACTGTTCAAAAACAATGTGCTTTAAACTTTAAAATGTGTGACAATGTATTGGGGTGACAAACACGGTAATCAAAGTAATGTCTTTATTAAAGAAAGTTTTTCCACATACTTTTCATTTACAACTTTAAAAATAAAAACACCAATACAGAATATTGTGTGATTAAAAAAAAAAAAAAAAAACGTATAAAATACGTTAAAACAAAAAGGTCGAGAAAGTTATGTTGGTTTCCCAAAAAAGGGTCAAATGTTTTTCAACAGTAGATGAAATGAATCACTGTTGTTAAACTGTCTTCCCATTTTTAACATTACGATGTAAAAGCTCTGTAGAGTAAATAGAGTATCTTACACTGTTCTGAGATGCACTGATGACTATGGCGAGTGGTTCGTGCCATGGATTACCTACCAAAGGAGAGTCGTGTACTTTTTACGTGTGAGAAGGGGTACGTCGCAACACAGACGCGTGACACCAAGGCCGTAGAGAAGTACGCCGCCACCACAATAAATTAATATCTTACCCTCATGTGTTTTTTTCTAGGTTTTCTTATAAACAATAAACTCACATATTTTATGTATTATAACAAATGCCAGCAGCCTGACGATTGTTGTTACACTTTACATCACGAGCAAACCATTGTTTATCTAATGTTTAATTGCATTTAATCTGTAATGTTTGGCCACATATTTATGATAGAAATGCTACAGCCAACAGTTTAAAGTTTTATTTTGAAACTTTATTTGCATATTTATAAATATATTGATGCATTCTCATATGTTGCTGGCGCATTTGTTTAAGTTGCTACAAATAATTTCAACAGCACAAGTTTTGTCCACATTCCCAAATGCAAGTTATTGTGGAAAAAAATTGGTTTTGCCACAAACTCAACTCTGTTGAACAGAACAGTACCAGAGGGTTAAAGGGATAGAGATGTTTATGTTGTCCCAAACACACATTTATTTTTGTTTCTTCTTTGGAAAATAAAAATTAAAAGGAGACTTATGGAAGACTTTTCCATGTCCCTCAAAAATATGATTATTGAGATTGCTTAAAATAAACACAATGGTTCATTGCAGAGAAACTGTGAAAACTCTTGAAACCATTAGTATTTACTGTACAGCTCAGCTGTGCATATTTATCTTTATTTAATTTTTTTCTTGTTTGCTCAACATTTTGCTGTTTTTAATCATTAATTGAAGACACTGTTTGTACTCTGCTTGCTCACGTTTAGGAAAACGGTGAATGGTAATGATAGATATAAATTGCTTTATTATATGTTGTGGGGAGAGGTCCATACTCTCTTAAGTTCATCCTAATTACTAATTGAATTGTTAGAAGTTTTGGGTTGTCAGAATAGTAGCTGCATAAAAAATATTATGAATAAAATTCAGAGTATGTTCATATTGTGATCCAATATGTAGCGCCTGTGTACTCAAATGCAATACATAAGCTATTGGAGTTTTAGGTTCTCACGGAATTCTAAATATATAAAAAGAAATATTAAATTACTGTATACTTGAGACCAGATCTTAGATATGGCGAAGGAGATTCTTGCAAATTTACTAAAGCATTAAAAGTTAGTTAGAAATATTAGTTTAGAAATAAGTTAGTGTGATGTAGTGAATCAAGTTGAGTTTGATAGTCTTTTATGAATAGTATTATACAAGTTAATTAATTGTTTATACTTATTTTGAATTTGATAATTTCAGAGTTAACTTTTTTTCACATATAAGAGAACAAACTCAAGCAAAGAAAAAAAAAAACGTTATATGATGACACTGAACACAAAATATAAACCAAACACAATAGAAATGTGGCACAATGAGTCAAAACTCACCAAAACCGCTGTGTCTCATTCATATAATTTTCCTTTAGGTCCCCAAACAGGTAAATATCCTCTTTCTTCTCTTGCAGGGTCTTAAAATCAACTAATTAATTACTAATTTGAGTCAGTAATCTCTTTAATAATACTAATATTAATAATATAAAGATAATAATAATAAAATATAAATATGAAAAATATGAAAATAAACTATTATTAACACCATTAGGGTCCTTTATAGTACTTTCAATGGATAAAAAAATTAGACAAAGTTTCTTTCTTTATGGAACCTTATAAAAATGGTTCTATTTAGCACCAAAAGGGGTTCTGCTGTTGCTACAAACTGAAGAACCCTAATTTGTTCTGTTTAGAACCATTTTTCTTTAGCGTGAAGGAGGAATTCATTTTATCCATTTAGTGATGGACTTGATTTTGTTATTTTCAAGCAATAGCCTACTTGCTACTACTAATATTTTTAAATCGCCTGTTCAATAAAACTTTACTAAATTGAAAATAAATAATTATAAATAATAAAAATATGAACGAATGCAGATAAGTTAACACTTAAAGATAAGAAAAACTCATGTAGCCGCCTTAACACCTAGCAACAACAGTCATTTAAAGTGCAGAAATTATGTAAATAAATTATTGTAAATATTATTTGATATTAAAAAAAAAATAATAATTTCCACCATCAAATATTATTAGTGATTCACAGTTCACAAACTTACATGTAAATGAACTATATAAAACTATACTGTCAATAAACAACAGTTACACAAATGAATTAGATCAACCAATGCATTTATTTCCATTCAGAGGAATAGAAAACAAATGAATAATATTAGTCTAAAACGATTCCTTATCTAATAGCTGCATCCAGTGGACAGGGTTAATATCAAAGCCTGCAGGTTGCAGTTGAAATTGCTGATGATTTACAGCAGTGGTTATAATACCAAAAATACAATGATAATAGTTCAATCACATTCTAAACCAGCAGTTCTCAGCTGATTAGGGTTGGAGCTAAACTCTGCAGGAAAGTGGACCTTGAAGACCACAGCTGATAACCTCTGGTTTAGAATGTGCTGTTCTCCTCCTGAGCATCAGACATTCATACATCTATTAAAACTGCTCCTCTTTTGGTCAGAAGCTACCATGTTAGTATTCCTTTGTTGTAACAAAATTAATAATAATAATAAAATATAAATATGAAAATATGAAAATATGAAAATATGAAAATATGAAAATATGAAAATATGAAAATATGAAAATATGAAAATATGAAAATATGAAAATAAACTATTATTAACACCATTAGGGTCCTTTATAGTACTTTCAATGGATAAAAAATTAGACAAAGTTTCTTTCTTTATGGAACCTTATAAAATGGTTCTATTTAGCACCAAAAGGGGTTCTGCTGTTGCTACAAACTGAAGAACCCTAATTTGGTTCTGTTTAGAACCATTTTTCTTTAGCGTGAAGGGAGGAATTCATTTTATCCATTTAGTGATGGACTTGATTTTGTTATTTTCAAAGCAATAGCCTACTTGCTACTACTAATATTTTTAAATCGCCGCCTGTTCAATAAAACTTTACTAAATTGAAAATAAATAATTATAAATAATAAAAAATATGAACGAATGCAGATAAGTTAACACTTAAAGATAAGAAAAACTCATGTAGCCGCCTTAACACCTAGCAACAACAGTCATTTAAAGTGCAGAAATTATGTAAATAAATTATTGTAAATATTATTTGATATTAAAAAAAAAATAATAATTTCCACCATCAAATATTATTAGTGATTCACAGTTCACAAACTTACATGTAAATGAACTATATAAAACTATACTGTCAATAAACAACAGTTACACAAATGAATTAGATCAACCAATGCATTTATTTCCATTCAGAGGAATAGAAAACAAATGAATAATATTAGTCTAAAACGATTCCTTATCTAATAGCTGCATCCAGTGGACAGGGTTAATATCAAAGCCTGCAGGTTGCAGTTGAAATTGCTGATGATTTACAGCAGTGGTTATAATACCAAAAATACAATGATAATAGTTCAATCACATTCTAAACCAGCAGTTCTCAGCTGATTAGGGTTGGAGCTAAACTCTGCAGGAAAGTGGACCTTGAAGACCACAGCTGATAACCTCTGGTTTAGAATGTGCTGTTCTCCTCCTGAGCATCAGACATTCATACATCTATTAAAACTGCTCCTCTTTTTGGTCAGAAGCTACCATGTTAGTATTCCTTTGTTGTAACAAAATTAATAATAATAATTAAAAGAAATCCTTTCTACCATCACCTTTTTACTGTTTATACTTTTTGTAACCTCTTATTTTCCTAAAGAGATAAACTATATACATGAAACCAAGCACAGATAGATTTAAAAGTAGGTAACACACACCAAGATGTCAATTTAAATGTTGGTAAACTAATTAGTAAGTAACCGTTTATAAAATGTTTAAAATAAAAATAATACAAAGTTATTTCGACAAAGACTGTTATGTAACAGAACAATGTCAAATTTAGTCTGTTTTAGTTATTACTTTATTCGTTCTTTGACAGCATCATCCACCCCTCCCAATGCAGAAATGTATGTCCCATTGTCTGGGAATGTGTTTTTGGAGTGAACAATAACTGTGCTTTAAACTTAAAAAGCTTAAAAGCTTAAAATATGAAACAGTGTATTGGGTGACAAGCACTACAATCAAGGAATGTCTTTATTAAAAAAGTTCTTCACACATGCCTGAAGACAGTTTTTCACATACAACTTAAAAAATATAAAAATAAAAAGTCAAGACAAGTTCCATGTGAGACGTGTCAGAGGTTTGGTCATATTGCTGAGGTTTGCAAGGGAGAACAGCACTGTGCAAGGTGTTGAGGAAAGCGCGAATATCAAGCGCAGCTTCAGTTCTGGCAGGTCACATTAGTCAAGCTCACATCAGCTGATCCACATCTACCTATCACAGCACTCATATATAAGTTCCTTCAGTACTATCGCCAGCTTTCATGTTGCTTTCATGACCCTTTTTGTATGAGGAATATACATTTTTGCCATCTAACAGAAGGCTTATTAGAGTTGCATATGCTAGATTTAATTGGCTATGTTACATAAATCTTTGGTGTATCAGTCTGTAAAATTAATAAATCAGAATTGGGGGTTCAAATAGGCCTCTGGGCTCTGGAAAATAGAAAGGACTCACTATTCTACTGCACTGTAGCCGTGTGTTTATGTATATACTGTTGGTTTTTGTATTATGGTGCATCTATTGTATTTGTTTGTTTAGTAATTATCAATGTGAATTGATGTGAGACACGCGTGAGATCCAAGACAAATTTTGGAAAGAATTCCAACAATAAAGTGTAATTGGATTGAATAATTGAATTGAAAAAGGCATATTAAAGCTAACAAATGCCTCTAGTAAAACTCGTGGAAGTGATGTGTTTTCGTGCATTTTATTTTTTCACATGGTGATTGTGAAACACAAAACACATCACTTACATTATTTTATGGTGAAATTTGTTATTTTTAATGTTAATTAGGTCAATTTTAATCAAGAACAATGCACTGTTTCAGTTTGAAAATTGTATACATATCCACAAGGTTTGGGAGGCAGTTTAGTAAAAAAGTTTGAGGTTTGTCCATCAACACAAAATACATTCGACTGGGTGAAGTGCAAAGACCGCATAGAATATCTGAAACGACGTTACTGCAAAAGTGTGAAGCATAATAAGATGGGGTCAGATCCATAGCGCTGCCCATTCTTTGAGGAACTGGACTCTGTTCATGGTTAGTTGCTATTTCTAAGAGTATTCATTTTTTATTGAAAAATATTTTAATAGTGTACAAAGTAGTTAACTTGTGGCTAATATATGTTTGTAAGTATTCATATGAAATAAATTAGACATAAATAATAAAATGCAGTGAACGAGCTAGTAATAGAGACACAGTAACCCTGTTTAAAACTCTACTTTATGTTCTAGTTACCGCCCACTTTCTCTAATTGGTACAGATGTTAATTTATGCAAAAGTTTTAGCCTTCTTGTTAATCATGATCAAACTGTGTTTATTAAATCTCGTTTCGACTACTTCACATAATCTGCTCATCTGAACAGTTGATTTCTCCCGCTGCTATACTCTCTTTAGATGCAATGAAAGCATTCGACCATTTGGAGTGGAACTATTTGTGGACAGTGCTAGATCACCTAGGTTTTAGCTCTAACTTTATAAATATTATTAAAATCCTTTATGCTAATCCCTCAGCCACCATTATTACTGGCCAGATACATTTACAATCATCTCCAATTGGAAGAGGCACCCACCAGGGTTGTCCTCTTTCACCTTTACTGTTTGCTTTATCTCTAGAACCTCTTGCTCAAGCTAGTAGTCAAGCTAGTCAGCGAGTAGATCTCCATCAGCCAGAAGCATAGCTGGTGCAGAAGGATGGACAAAGTCTGGTAAGCAGGCTATATTCCAGGAAGGATATTCTTATATAAGGAAGGCAGTTAGCAAGATGGATAGAATTCTAAAGGCCCTAAAACGGATAATCTGGTCAATTGCAACCATTGCTAAAGCACTAATGGAAAATGGTGATGGAGAACAAATAATGTCACCAAAAGTATGAGATGCTAGTTTGGACAAATTGACGAAGAACGTTGGCCAAACAGAATAACTAAAAAAGTTGGCAGGGTGTCATATGTGCCTATAGACTTCTGGAAGGGGAAAGCCCTCAGAAAAAGAAAGGTGCAAAACCTACACAACAAAAACCTATTATGGAAGGAGAAACAGAAGATCTACTGACACACAGACTGACTGATGATTAAGGTAGTCATGAATTTGACCACTGTGATACACACAAAATATGTACACAATTGTGTTATGTTTGCTTTATTTTCCTCTGATTATTCGTATTGTTTTAAGTTCATTGATCGCATTATTTCCTAATGCAGTGTTTATGTGCAAATTAACAATTGTATTTTGATCTACATGGAGAGAAAAAAGGGGGACTCTTATTTTGACATTCTGATTGGAGAGTCGCGGACAGAACGATGAACTGCGCATGCGTCCTCAGATCAGCAGAGGAGCTGTTAAAGAGCAGACGCGACTCTCCCGTTCTTCTGACATTACTCCTGTTTTACAGGCAACAGTAATCTGTCTGCGGGGTCTCTGAAGGCGGGGCCTGCAACACCACAACACCAGAACCCGAAATACAAAATACAAGAAGTTGCAAATTGTACTATAATAGAGATAAAAGTGTTAAATTGCAAAATTCTACTTTAGAAGAATGTAGCCAATGTACAGAAATAGTGGGAAATTACACAAAAGGAACTAATACAATGATAAAATGTAGATTGAGAAGGAAAATATTTAACATTACTCAAATAAGAAAAACATGGATTTGGCATAGAAAAAGTGAAATAGAATATGTAGGACCTGGAGAAAAACATGGGTGCTATCAAACGCATCAAGAGCATGTCAAATTAGATGACAGAGAATATAAAGTTGACCCAACACGAGTAAGCGTAACTTGCAGAAAGACTGAAGTTAAAAATAAACCCGTAACGAAACTTCAAAATCCTATGTTAGTTTTTGAAAGAGAATGTCAGAAGTACATTGCAAAAAACAAGCATGCAATGTATGAAACACCTGTAAAATGGAAAGATCCTTTCCGATGGATACATTGGCATAGTAAGACAAATAGAACAGCAAAAGTGATATTAAAACCTGGTACCTATTCTGGTCAGAAGAAGACTTTATATCAAATAAGTGTGAAAATCAATAAATTGTCTTATGTAGCTTGGTGCTAATGTTAGCTCTAATGCTGCTGCAGAACTGGTGCAATTATGCTTCATGATGTATTTTGTCATAATAATTGACGTAAGGTTGCAAGAAAATGTTTTGTTGTAATTTTTTTAGAAATACTTTTGATAACAGGCCGGTAAATGTATATTGGGATCGAAGCGATGTGGCTTGGTAAACCTTGTAATGCTAGAATAAAGGCTACTCATGGCTGAATAAAAACAAAGAATAATGATAAAGGAATAATGAGGATAATGTCTGAGGTGTGAAAGGCTTGTCTTACTGGAGAGCTTACAGGGGTCATAAATCAATTTATTAGCCTTCTCTAAAAACACACGACATGGTCTTAGAAAATGTTTCATAAAATTCAGTTTTAGAGATTATGTTCTGAAATTTCAAATGAAGCATTAGTAGACTTGTGGCTTTAGCTTCATTGTGTTTCTAAAACCATATCCTACAGCAACATATTTTTTATACATTTAAAAAATGTTTTTAATATTTTTTATTTTTGTTTTCATGTTTGAGCTTATATATCTCTATTATCATAACAGTCTGAGTAATTCTGCTTCTTGAACAGTACACTTTGAAGTGTCAGCTTTGTGAACATGTTGATTATGTATCTAGTAAGAAAGACTCATGAGCAGCAACCTTTTTATTTTGGGCATGTCATTTGTTTCTCCATGCTGACAATGGGGCGGTGACAGCAAAGGGGTTAAAAATGGGTTCAGGCACCTCGCCATTATTAAACCATACCAGTTTGTGTCAGCATCGGTGTGGTATAAGCGAATCTTCATTCTTAAGCTCTATTCGGACGGGACTAGTTTTACAGGGGCCGTTTCTGTTTCACAGACCTACTTTGAGATTTGAATCCGTCCAAATCTGCCATGTCTGTTTTTCACACACAACCTCTGTAATAATTTCAGCGCAAATTACCTACTATTTTTCGGCAAACTCAGCGGCCCTCAGAGAAATCTAATCCGGTCCGAATGTGAATGTCTGTCATTGCCAAAAAAGGTTTTTTCCAAAATGCTTTTTCTTGTGTGTTTTGGTCAACGTAAACTATCGTACAATCTCTCGCTAGCGCAACTGTATTTTCTGAAAGTTTCTGAATTCTGCGCACCAATAATAGATGTAGATGTGTTTGGTTCCCTGTGAAGAAATTAAAAAATGAAATCAACAAGAAGAGCAAAATCACGTAAACTGTTACGACCAGCTGCTGTAATAATAGTTTCAGGTAAGATTACTTTCATTTCTGCACTCAATTACAGTTAAAACGTTGCTATCCCTGTGGGTTTATTATAAGAACCCAGTTCTATAAAATCATGTTAAATTTATGTTTAGTTTTTTTTTTATTACAATTTTTATAAAATGTTTACAACACACTAAATAAGTTACGATGTTTTACTTTACATTTCAAAGTGCTTAAATGTAAAAGTACTTAATTTCAAAATACATTTGATCACATTTCATGAATTGTGTTCAATGGCAGTTTTTAAGTTATATACCTGAAATATACTTTTATATAGTTTCAGGGTTCCCACACCTTGGTTAACTTCAAATTCAAGGACCTTTCAAGGACTTTCCAGGTCCAATACCCTCAAATTCAAGGACTTAATGTGGGGACACATTTCAAGTGAGAGCAAAGGTTACATCGCGTCACCTTGTAAGATACATTTATAGTTTTCATGTGTCAAACACAACTATGCAAAAAAGCATTTTTTTTTTTTTTTGCATTTATTTTTGGCCATATGACAAAAATCTGATATTTGTCGTATTTCTGTTTTGCATAAAATTGAATAATATTTGGTACATACTATACTGTATTCTAAAATGATCTGATATCAACTTTTGCATGGATTTTATTGAAAAGAGCTTAGGCTCATGTAACCAGAAGTTTTAAGATATATGAATATGCTTAAGTTTTTCTTGCCTCATGGCTTTGCATGATCTTAACAAGCGAAGCAATTCAACATTACATCCTTTGGATCTCTGGCAAGCCATTCTTTGTAATCTTCTTTGGTGAGCCAAATATCTTAAAATTTGCATTTTCCAGTCATCATGTTTCAGCGGTTTCAGCCTATTTTTGCAATGTTTCACAGTGTGTCTGTGAGATGTTGAGGTACCATCTTAGTAGTTTTGTGTGCGTGTGAACGTCATGGCAACGAACAACACAAAGTACTTCACGTAGGAAACACTTAACGTAACGCATAAATGTGCCACGTAAATCAAGCAAGCTAGTATGCACAAAGTGTTGGCGAAATAACACATTGTTTATTTTCAAAAACTTTCCAGGGCCTTGAAATTTTTTTATCAGATTCACAAACTTTCAAGGATTTCAAGGACCCGTGGGAACCCTGTAGTTTACAGCATGACAACTGCACCAAGTGCTAAAGGAGCGCACCAGCACCTTCTGCGAGACATGTGATGCAGAATTTTGGGGAAACCCAGTGGTACCTTAACTTCAGAATGCTAGAGGCCTTCTTAAACCTCTGTGACCTTCTTCGTCCTTGCATACCAAAGTAAACCACAACAATGAAGAACACAGTGAGTTTGGAAAAAAGGGTTGCTCTGACATTTAACAAGTTAGCAAACATTGAATTCCACGATGTTGCAAACCTCTTTGGAATTGGGATGAGCACTGCATGTTTTGGGAGGTGTGTAAAGGTCTCTGCCAACTGCAAAGGAAGTTTATTGGAATGCCAAAAAGTGAAGAAGATGTGAAGACCATATTCCACACATATACCACACACATTCCCATCCTAGCACCCTCCAGCTTTCACACTAATTACTACAACACAAAGGGGTGGTGCAGCGTAATACTACAGGGCTTGGTTGACCACCAGTACATTTTTCAAGATTTTGATGTTGGCTGACCAGGGAAGTGCCACGACTCTTTTGTTTTTCAAAACTCAAAACTACACGCAAAGCTGAAAAATGGTAGCCTACATGCTTTCCACCACTCACCAAGACAATACAAGGTGTTGATATTCCTGTGCTGATTGTGGCCGACTCAGCCTCTCGTAATGTCATGAAACCATTCCCAGAAGGAGTGACGCTTCAACTGCGATTCGAAGCATGGTCTGTGTAGGGCAAGAATTCTTGTGGAACATGCTTTTGGTGCAGATGGTGCTGTCTAATGAAGCGCAATGACAGTCAAACTAAAAACATTAAATTTGTTGTTGCAGCTTGCATTGTGCTGCACAACTTTTGTGAGTCTTCGAAGCTGGATTTCCCACAGGAGCAGAGCACAGAGATGCCTGAGGAGGAAGACACAGAGCAGGAACATGCAGATGACGAGGGTACCCTTGTTACACCCCAGCAGTTTGACCAGGCCAGCTCTACTGCGGAGCAAGTCCGTGAAGCATTAGTATGGTACATCTCTGAAAATCAGTGACTGTTGATGTGTGCAATGTGATTAAACACATCTTTGCTTAATATTTTCGTAGTTTTATTTATTTTTCCTGTATCATCTGAAGCACCTTTGTAAATGGTTTGAACACAAAAAGTTACATTTTATGGTAACACTTTAGAAAAGGGAACACTTATTAACTATTAACTATGACTTTCCCTCAATAAATTCCTAATTTGCTTCTTATTAATAGTGTCAGCATCCTTCCTCCTGTAGTTTGTCTCCGTGCCTCTAGAGGTCCCCTGTGTTCTCCTCTGCCTTAGTTCTTCCTCGTGTGGCCTTGTTAGCGTTATCCAGCTCACCTGTGCCTTGTTTCCCCCTGTGTATTTAAGTTGTGTATTTTTCCCTTGGTTCCTCACTCGGTTTTTGAGTCTGTGGCCTGTGTTTCCTGCCTGGTCTCACTTAAGCCTCTCTAAGCTAGCCCAAGTAAGGTATCCTGAGTTCCTTTCTTTGATTGTTATTTTTCCCTGGCTTTGTTTTCTCCCCTCGTGGAGTTTTGTTTTTCTCTTTTGGCTTTTTCCATTTTGATGTTATTAATACCTCGGTCCGAGAAGAACTTTTGTTGTATTATTCCTGCAAAGACCTTTTTTTTTTAAATAAACCTTCATTTCCTGGAATACTGCCTTAAGTGTTTCGTTTGGGTCCAACATTACCACTCTCGTGGCTCAGTGGTAGATCTCACAACCACCACGCGGGGGCCAGTCGCGGATAGTTGGAACGCAGTGAACGCAGCTAGCCAAAGAGCGGAAATGATGTCACAGCCAATCAGATTTTGTCATGCATTTATTTGGACCGGGGTTCGAATCCCACTCACGCAGGTCTAAACCATTACACAAACACAGCTTTGTGCTTTTTATCAAACAAAATTGTAAAATTTAACATTACAGCTGCAAAGTATTTTAAATTTGTGTATTATGAATAGATGATTAGTATTAAAAGAAATACAGTAAAATAATAGTATACATTACATGGTTATATGAAAACATAAATTATATAATAATGGTTATATTAAACATGAATGGTCTCTATTAAATGGCTTTTGAAATGAAAATAAGAGGCATTTAAATTTGACTCAAACTAAGTAATATTCAAGTACTAAATGAAAATTGATTAAGTGATGGAATAATTTAAGTCACACTTAAGTTAAATAATCAATTAAGTGTTTCCAAAACCATAGAAACTGTAAAATATTTGTCCTATGAAAAAGAACACAGCACTCGTGAAGCAATTTGTAATTTTCAGTTGTTTTTATTAAATGCTTTAAGCACTTTTTAAGATTAGTAAATACTGATCCAAAATAATAAAGTATAAAGAAAAATAGAATTCTGACAAAATATACATATTACAGTCTCACACTGAACAATAAACAAATCAAAATATACAGTATATACATGAGTTAAATATTATTAAGGGGCAAAAGATCAAGAAATGTCATTTATTTCATTTTTTCTGCCACCCATCTCCGACTCATTCAACTCTTTCCGGGTCATCTTTCTGCATGTCCTGAGGTTGGTAAATGGAAAAGACTTTAGCAGGGCAATGAACATATTTCCCTGCTACGCCAGGAAAGACTGTGTGTATGTGAGGACTGTTTGGACCCTGCTTCAGCTCCATTTTACAAAATCTGCACAAGCGACTAACGTGTTCAGTTTCAGGCCTTTTGTGTTTTTGCTGTCCTTTCTCCTGCACCCGTTTCTTTGTGTACTCAAGTTCACTCTTAAATTACTCTGGTGTGTGTTAGTTCTTAATCACTGTTAGCATTAAAAACCTTTGTGTAGAAGTACCCGACAGGGCCTTGCTGATTAAGAAAAAAGTGGTTAGAGGAACCATCTTTGGCTGTCCACAAGCAAGACAAGTCTTCTCCTGCTCAGGTTGCTGCTGCCGCTCCGTAACACAATTGTCTCAATGGTCTCATGAGTTATGAGTGTGGTCAGAGCAGGTGCTGGTGGGTTTGCATCTGCAGGCTTCATTGTTACCACTGGCACACTGGTTGTTTTACTGCCCGCTTTCAAGATGTTTCTCTGGAGTTGTTTAATGAAGAACTGGTGTTCTGCAGTTTGGCCAGGTGCTTGACATACTGTGAAACGTGCAGTTTTGTGGTCGAATGGAGCACGCTGTCTGGATCAGTAGAGGAATCTGTGGAGCATTGCTGCATGCTCCTGAGGATGTCCTTCTTCCCACGGTGTTTATTAAGCAAGGTGTCAGTGGGCTGTGTTTGTGGTCCAGTACAAACACCCTGCCACCAGTCTTCACAGGTCCAGGGGGTCGCAGGTGAGGCCGGCAGAGTACTTCCTACACAGAGGGGAAAAATGAATTAATTTCTGCATTCTGAAAATTATGATAGGGGCTCCACATGGGAACCATGATATGAAAACAGCGAGGGCACAGGCAGTGTACCAGTGGTGTCTGCAACAAGTTGAATATTTAATTTAATGTGTAAGAAAACAGAGTTTCTGCAGGTTTTATGAAGGTTAAGTTAAGACATTTTTAAGACCAAGTAAAGCAAATTTGAGGAACAAATGAGAAAAAACTAAATATGGAAATATCTTTTACTGCAGCTTCAGATCATGCTGCAAAAAAGTGATGTTCTTCCTCAGTATTTTTGTCTTGTTTTTCAGTGCAAATGCCTAAAAATTCTTAAATAAAATACATTTACTGGAGAAACAAAATAACATAAAATACAAAGTCTTGTTTGAAGTGATTTTGTGATTAAAACAAGAACTAATATCTGCCATTTGGCAAAAAAGTAACCTTAATTTAAAGGGAAGTTTTGATAGCTCATAGACTGATATTTGTTATTGTTTTAAGAATAATCTCATTTAATTTCATTACATCTTTCAAGACTTCATTAATATTTGCATCTGAAATAAACATATCTTGATTGAAAGATGTTTGATATTTGTATTGAAGACAAGACAAAATACAGAGGAAGAGATTCATTCACTTTTTGCTTTGCATCCAACATTTTATGAATTTAAGACTCTGCTCCGATTTAAAACTTTCTTAAGGCATTAATTTGTGTAAGGGTAAATTAAGACATTTTAAGACTTAAAACCCTGCAGAAACCCTGTGTGTATGATGTAGTTGATGTGTCCAATATTTACCTGCATCTGACTGAGGATCTGCATGGGTACCAGGAGAAGATGACAGCAGTGTAGAAACAGTGGTCTCTACAAGAACATCACAATAGAAATATTACAAAAAGCAATAATTCTATCACACACACACACACACACGTGTCTGGTTTGCTATCCTTGTGGGGACTCTCCATAGGTGTAATGGTTTTTCTACTGTACATACTGTATATTCTATCGCCCTACACCAACCCTACACCTAAACCTACCCCTTACAGGAGACTACAGGCATTTTTAGATTTTCAAAAAACTTAATTCAGTGTGATTTATTAGCTTGTTTACCCGTGGGGACCTCAATTTAGGTCCCCACCGTGACACGAGTCCCCATGAGTCTGTGTGTATTCAGATTTAAGTCCCCACCAGAATAGAAAAACAGGTACACACACACACACACTATAATACTGTAGTACTCCTGCTGTTCTTGTCAGACTGATATTCATTTACAATTTCATGGCTGTACTGAAAATATAATGGCCAATACAGTAACAACAGTGGTAAATTTATTTTTGTGACTCTACTGCTAAAATACCATGGCTAAATTATGGTTACTATAGTAAAACCATGGTCAGAAAACATTTTTGAACTGTGGAATACATGTCATTACAAAAATGAGAATAATGGTTACACCCATTCATAATTTAGCTTGTAATCAACAGATGACGTGTTAATGATAACAAACAATACACAGAACCGTAAATTACAGCCATGTTCATTCATAATTTGGCGTGCAAACAATCAACCTACGATAAGCTATGGCAGGGGTGTCAAACTCAGTTCCTGGAGGGCCGCAGCCCTGCAGAGTTTAGTTCCAACCCTGCTCCAACACACAAACCATGTAGTTTTCAAATAAGCCTGAAGGAATTGATTTGCTAGATTTGGTGTGTTTAATAAGGGTTGCATCTAAACTCTGCAGGGCTCCGGCCCTCCAGGAACTGAGTTTGACACCCCTGAGCTATGGTAAACAAAACAGGACAGGGTAAAGTTTGGAAACGAACAAAGTTTACTAATGTGATTTCAGCATTAACGGTAACAAAACGTAAACCGATGTCACATAAAGTATCTTACCTTTGACAGATGCGCTGAGAATGCGTTGAATTAAACAGTCGTCTTCGTCTGCGAATTCAAACTTCCCGCGGGTGCCGAAACGCGGAAGAGCGCCACGAGAGCGCTAGCGGCCGAAAGTGGCTGTGTCTCATTTAGAAGGCTGCGTCCTCCGGAGGTCGAATCCTCTGGAGGTTGCATCCTCTGTAGGATGCATAACGATACGAAGTGTCCTCAACCTAGAATTAAACGAGACGGCCTTCGTGGGGACGGGCGGAAAAAAAACAGGAAGTATCACGTTGATTTGCCAACACATTTAGAGCATTGTTGCACTCTCACACTACTTAAATTAAGGAAAAATGTTTCTAAATTTGGAAAGTAATTTTAAAAAAAAGCTTGTTTTATTTCGCTCAATGTTTGAGGAGCTGCAACGTTCGTACAACAGACAGCTGTTAGAGAAAAAAAGGAGGAGGATATTAAGAACAAAGTTTAACCTATATCAACCTCAAAGTTTTTATTGGAGGCAATTTAAGTTAAGTTGAAAACACCACATCTGCGCTTGTGTGTACATCTGCCGGCACCGGCATTTTTCAAATTAACGACAGTTGTTTATTGACGCAAAGAATTGTGGGTTATCTGTAGCAGCGAAGGATACACCTGATGCATCCTCCGAATTCCCGTGAAAGAAGGTCGCATTCGAAGGTTGCATTTGGAGTGTCCTACTTGCTTTTCTGAAATGAGACAGCCTCGATGACGTATGCACCCTTCGAATGAGACCTCCGGAGGACGCAGCTTTCTAAATGAGACACAGCTAGTATATTGCGTCCGTAGTGGTTTAGCACTACCATTGAGAATGAATGGGAAACGGTTTAGGGCCGTTTAGCTAAAGAATCTGCGAGACCCAAGTTCAAGCCCGGCTTGTGACAAATAGTTAGTGCGGTAGTTGTTAAGTTTAGGTATTGGGTAGGATTAGGGATGTAGAATAAGGTGATGTAGAATAAGGTATTAATACGGGCTTAATTACTACTAATATATGGCTAATATTCTATTAATATGCATGTTAATTAGCAACTAGTTAAGAGACCTTAAAAAAAAGTGTTACCAAATTTATGTGTCAAATAAAACTTATGACACATATCGAACATTTGTCTCATTACTTTTAACGTAAACTGGATTTTAACATATTCAAGTTTCGCCATTAGGCATTAAAGTGCAAAAATGTAAACGCTGCATTGTGCAAAAACATAAATCCTATATTTTCACATTATTGTTCCTAGAACAGTTCTTTAAACTTGTACAAACACGTGTAACTGCACAATAATGTTGGCAAAAAACAATGCCCAGAAAAAACTAGTGGTCATTTCTTTGGTCAGACACTGAACGTTGATCTTGGAAAACTGATGCTGACAGATTTTGGTGCGTGGCTTCTCCAGGTGGAAAAGCAAATGGATCAGATGGATAATAGTGCTGAGCTGGATGCTGATATTGTGCAAATGAAGTTGAAGGGCCATACTATGGCATTGCAGGTCTAAGCACTTGCAGAATTTGAACCATGAATTGCTGGGTATCTCGAGCACGCCTGTCTTCAGCTTCCCGATGCTTCATCTCAAATTCAAGAAGTGCTCTTTCCAGATCTAGTCTGGCCTGCTGGAATTGTCTCTCCTAGGCCATGTGCTCCTTGTCAAGATGCTGTTCAACCTCTGCTGCTGTTGTGTCTTTTGTCATGTTGTACTAACATGTTTATCCCTCTCTCCCTGGCTTCCATGATGTGAGTTTTTTTGCCTTTGAGTTTACTCCCTGATGAGAAAGATCACAAAATTGCATTGCATCATAAGACATGGACGTGCTATTATATGATAATACAATATATCATGATAATGAACATGCTCAATATTGTTATTGTGGAGACTTCAAAATGTGAATAATTCCTTATTATGAATTATTTAGATTTTTAGAATGAATTTTAAGAATACTTTTTAACAGGTTACTTTGTTTCTGAACAATAAATAACTAAAAATAACTGAAGCAGAAATAACAGGATTATCAGTGTGGAGAATTACTTTTCGCAAGGGATGTACAGGTAATTGTGCATCCCAGGGAACTCCATATGCACGAAGCGCTGACCTGATGCGAAGATACAGTACATGAAAAAGGAGGTTCCTGGTAGATTAAAAAGAGCCTTAATATGTTGAAATGATTTCAGGCCTTTGTCATCATAAATGTCACCAAAGGAATTTACTTTACATTTAATCCATTGTGGAGATTAAAATGGGTCTGATAAAAATTATTATGGAACAAGGGTGAATGGCGATACCACCTCAAGTTTGGCTCTATCTTTCTGGTCACCGTTCTCCAAGTAGAAATAAAATGTGTTATGATAGGGCCAAAACGAAGTTTACATTGTGAGACACCAGCAAAAACCATATGCTCTATATTGTGAGGAGAAACAAGAGATTTTTCAATAGCCCACCATGAGGTTGACACATTTGGTTTAAACCAGGCTGACAGTGCACGGAGAGTAAAGGAGTCAGCGTATAATTTAAAATTTGGGAGGGACCAACCCCCATCTGATCTGCTACGCTGTAAAGTAGATAATTTAATTCGGGGGTGTTTACCATTCCAAATATAATGAGAGATTACTGAATCGAGTTTTTACCAATTTGCCAGATCTGAGGTGACTGTAGCCAAGTTGTTATTAAATTTTTTTGAGACAATATCCTGCAGGGACGGATAGATATCTACACCTAAGTATTTGAAGGAATGCACCACCGGAATAAAACCAGGGCGCGCTCAGGAACAGGAGCCCTCCTTGGGCTAAACTCGGAAACAGGAGCCCTCCCTGGGCTAAACTCGGGAACTGCAGCTCTAACTTGACGCTGGTCTGGGGCTAGAGCCATCTCTCGACTCTGGTCAGGAGCTGATACTGGAGCAAACTCTGGGGCTGGAGCCGACACTGCTGCTGTCAACATAGGGCTTGGGGGAGCTGCAGCCGGCGGACTTGACTCTGGAGCGGCTGGTAAACTTGACTTCGGAGCAACCAGTGAGCTGCGACCGGCATGCTTGAGTGAGCGCCGCTTACTGGGTTGGTCCGGTATTCTGTCATGACTCGCCTACTGTGGCGGAGACAAAAGGAAAATAACATAAACAGTCTTTATTCTTTCAAATCCAGAAGCACACGGAACAGGCAGGGGCAGGGGCAGGAACAGACAGACAGACAGACACCCACCCCCACACCCACACGTAGGACGAGGGGTAGACGTACAATACTGGGCAGGAAACAAGGGGCAGAACACATTATAAATACTCAACTAAACGAGGGGATGACAAGACACACCTGGAATCAAATTAACACAACGAGGACCGGAACAGGAAAATAACCAAATATGGACAGGCCTGACATCATCTGCAAATAAAGATATGTGATGTGAAGTGTTCCTAACTGATATAAGAAGTGTAAGTTCTGACTGCTCATTTGACCATATGTTCTCTGATTACTTTTTGATCCCACTTTCTCTCTAATTGTTTGCCTCTTTCTCTGCTGCTAGGACTTTTGTATTTTATACCTTTAATAATAAATTCAGGCCATATTTGATGTAACACTCTTTTTAGCTCTAACTTGCCTGCTCTCTTATTTCGCAATCTTACTTCTCTAAGATCATCTTCTGATGACTCACTACTGTCACTGTCCGTTGTTTCTTGCTCATCTAAATCTGACAGTTATTCTCCTGACCCCTGAGAGTGGTATTCTGTCATTTTACTTTCAAAATCCTCACTAAATGGTGTGGTAGGTTGCGAGTTGTTTTTAGAAGAGGCTCCCGTATCCACAAGGTACATAATTCCTTCTAAATCCACAAATAACTGATCATCTCATTTGTCTTTCTATCACTCTGGGGTCACAAATCTTCTGCTTCAGTAGTCCTACTTCTCCCTATTCTGCTTCTGAAATTTGTTCCTCTTTTCTTACTTTCTGTTTCTTCTATGTTTGCTCAATCACTTTATTTCTCCTCACCTTCTTTGGGGTAATTGTACTATTTTTTCTTTTATCTATTATTTTTCTCTTTTCTTCTGGAGTGATTTGTTCCCATTTTCCATTTGGGATATAGCTGTTCTTAACAGCTGTCACTGTCTTATTTGCTACTCTGGGCTTTCCTTTTCCCCAATTGTTTGGGCTCTTATTAGTCCACATCCCAGGACTAGAGACACTTTGGTTACTCTGCCTACTCTGGAACCTAGTATTATATTGTTTCTACTCCCCTGTTCTAGATTTAAATGGCTTAATGCTGCCAGCTTTTTTATAAACCTGCTCTGAGCGGTTTCTCCTCTGAGGTGTTTCTCTTTTCTTTTTTACATGCTGAGTAGTAAGGTCATATTCTGCTAATCTGTTTTCAATTTCTTTTTTGCTGGCATTGTTTAATATTGTGGCTAATGCGTGTCCTCCAGGTGTACTTCTACCTACTTCATGCAACAACCTAATCTTGTCCTCATGAGGGATTTCATCTTCTGTTGACAGCCACATACTTAATATTGGTACACCACCTTTTTGAGCTTCAACTAAGTCTTTTTTTCTGTACAAGTGTGCACTAACCTGGTGATTGAATCTTTGCCAAGTCTTGCAGCTTCAACTGCTTTCATAATGTGGTTTGCATAAACACTGAGGTCCTCGCCCTGTTTCCTGCCTCCGACCTGCTGCCTCACAGCCTCAGTTAAGTTTAACTCTAATAATTTAGATTGTAAATCAACCTGTTCTTCTCTTGACTCTTTTGAGGCATTAAATCTGAGGTATCTAGGAGTTGTCCTGTTCACTGGAACTGGTATGGATGATCTAATCCTGACTCTCCTTGTCTGTTCTCTGGGCTCTTCTTCCCAGTCTTCAGATTCATCTGAGTCTTTCTCCATTCTGTATTCAGGTTCTGACTCTTCTAATGCCATTTGTAGCTCTTTATTTTCTTTTTAAAAGACCTTTAGCATTCTATCCATCTCCCTCTGCCTTCCCCATGTAAAAATAGCCTTCCTGAAATATAGCCTGCTTACCAGACTTTGTCCAATCTTCTGCACCAGCTATGCTTTTGGCTGATGGAGATCTACTTGCTGACCTCATTTGACCATAAGTTAAAGGAACACTCCACTTTTTTTGAAAATAGGCTCATTTTCCATCTCCGCAAGAGTTAAACAGTTGAGTTTTACAGTTTTCGAATCCATTCAGCCGATCTCTGGGTCTGGCGGTAGCACTTATATCATAGCTTAGTATAGATCATTGAATCTGATTAGACCGTTAGCATCTTGCTCAGAAATGACCAAAGAGATTCGATGAGATCAATGATATTACGCAGCGCTTGAAAATAGTCCCCAGCTAGGTAACTAGTTATGATATAGCTGGGGACTATTTTCAGCCCTGCTACAAAAAAACAATAGAAACCATCACAGAAATTCTAATGGTTTCCATTAAAATACCATTATAAACCATTAGCTTTTTCCAGTAAAACCATTACAAAATTCCTTTTTGTATTGTGTTTTGGGCATTTCTCCAACAACAGAATCCATCACATACCAGCAGACACCATTTTAGTTTCCATTAAAACCAATACAATTCCCATTATAACCATTAAAACCGTTACATTTTCTATTGTGTTTTGGGCAGGGTTCTATTGTTTTTTTCAGCAGGGAGGCGCTGCGTAATATCATTGTGCCTACTACACCCATGGTACGGCAGCAAAGTTCCTTGATTATTACACCAGAATGAGAGTATAGTTCCTAGCCATATCGGCCTAGAAAATCGCAACTTTTAATTTTCCATCAGTCTTAGTACATGATGTAACTACAGAAGAGTCAAGTTTTAAATAGGAAAAATATCGAAACTCTTTGGTAATTTTTGAGCGGGATGCTAACGGTCTAATCAGATTCAATGATCTATGCTATGCTAAGCTACGCTAAAAGTGCTACCGCCAGACCCAGAGATCGGCTGAATGGATTCGAAAACGGTAAAACTCAACTTTTTAACTCTTGGGGAGCTGGAAAATGAGCCAAAAAAAGTGGAGTGTTCTTTTAAACTGCGTCCTCTGATTACTTTTTGATCACACTAATTGTCTGCCTCTTTCTCTGCTGCTAGGACTTTTGTATTTTATCCCTTTAATATTAACTTCAAGCCAATCATTATTTATTTGATGTAACATTCTTTTTAGCTCTAACTTGCCTGCTCTCTTATTTCGCAATCTTACTTCTCTAAGATCATCTTCTGATGACTCACTACTGTCACTGTCCGTTGTTTCTTGCTCATCTGAATCTGACAGTTATTCTCCTGACCCCTGAGAGTGGTATTCTGTCATTTTACTTTCAAAATCCTCACTAAATGGTGCAGTTGGCTGTGAGGGTGTTTATAATTCTGATAGTCCTAGCGTTTCCTCATATCTGTATTTTTGTCTCTTAATAATATTCTTTATTTCCTCCTGTTCTCTCTCTTTAACAATGAGGTTTATAATTACTTGGTTTTCTTGAGACATTTCTATTATTCCAGATATAAGACCCTCTATAACTGGACTCATTGAAATCATATGTATTTCCCTGTTTCCTTTACTCACACCTTCCTTATTTATATTTCTTATTAACAATCTGCTCTCTTCTTCAGATTGTTCTTTGCTACATGGCTGTGTATTACAGTCATTACAGTATGTGCCATACTCTCCCATTTCGGAGAAGCTCTAGTCACTCTTACTGTTCCTGCTTGTTGAGGACCTAATCTAAACCTCATATTCTCTATTTTCTTAAAGGGGTCCCTGGGTATTAAGACATGTATAGCTTAATATAACGTAAATGATGTATCTTATTCAAATATGTAGTAAAAAACCCATGAAAATGTATGTTATTTGAAAAAATCGACATCGTTTTTGGACTATGGGGGGCGCCATTATTTTATGTGCACAGTACATTCTGCGTCGATGATGTCAAATGGTTGCACTCAGTGAACTACTGGCGCTTTTACTGCAACAACTCAGAATACACAACTCAGAAAATAAAATACTGATACGATACCACATTGTGAGGCTTTTGGTTGTAATTTTCAGTCGAAGGGCAACAAAAGAAGCGATGTAATGTAAGACTTCACTGGGAAGATGGGAATGGGAAGATGCCTGTGGACAAATAAAACTTACTAAAGACCCGCTTCTTTGTTCTCTCCACTTTAGCCCTGATGCTTTTGAGTCTTTTAGTAGACCACAGCTACTGAAAGAGCTTACAAACGGGTGAGACAAGAAATGCTAGATGCCATCTGTTAGGATGTAAACATGCCGACGCGCGGCCGCTAGAGGAGTTCCTCAGCGTGGATTTTCCTCGATATCCGGGGCGTTTAGACCCCTTGTGGGGAAAAATCGATGGTACAGCATTTGGTTTAAACCTGTACTTATATCCATCGCCACCTGTAAGCTCTCTCAGTAGCTGTGGTCATCATATCAGTATTTTATATTCCGAGTTGTCTATTCCAAGTTGTGTTGTGGTAAAAATAGCAACAGATAGCGCTAGTAGCTCACGAGTGCAACCATTTTACGTCATCAGAATAATGGAGCCCCCCATAGTTCAAAATATGTATAAAACGAGGTGATTTTTTAAAATAACACAAATCTTTAATGGGTTTTCTACTACATATTTCAGTAAGAGACATAATTTACGTTATATTAAGCCATACAAGTCTTAATACCCAGGGATCCCTTTAAGAGTTCCTTCCCTTAAACATCCAAAAACTGCTCCAGCTATTCCTGATCCTTTAATCATGTGTGGATTTCCATTTACTACCACCATACCTCCTGAGGTATTCTCTATCCAGCCTTCATACATTCGGATCATTATCCGCTGTAACTATATTTCTGTAACTGCAGACCGAGGTGGGTGTAGGATCTGCTACTATGACTACACTATCATCTACGGGTGGTAAAGTAAGCAGGAACTTATTGATGGAAGTTATTGATGGAGGAAATTATTGATTAATGACAGAAAGTCTGTCATTGCCTCTCTGTATATCATAACCTTTTCCATATTAGGAGTCTCACCCCGAGACTTTTTCAGGTTTTTCCCATTCATGGTGTACAGTTTTATTTTGCCCAGGTTCTTTTTACGAACCGTACTCATAATTCCCTCTGCCTCTGAGGTTTTACACTGTATAGCCACTTCCTTATAGTGGCTCATAGTGGCTTCCTATTTCTAGGGCCCATTGTATGACTGCTAGGCCGACTTCTGACTCTTGAAAGTTTCCTCTCTGCAATCCATCCCTACTTGTTAACCATAAAAGTATCTGACCTGGCTCTGTTTCCTGGACTGAGGTTTCTGCCCTTAAGGCTCTTTTCTCCCAGGCTTTCATCCTGTGGTCTCCCCATGTATATGCCTGTATTGAGATACTGCTGGATTTTCTCTGGGCTTTTTTACCTGTCATATTAGAGCGTCCCCTACTTCAGGTTTTTCAACTCTATAGCCCCTCTAGACCCCTCTTGGTCTCACGGGTAGCAACCCCGTTTCCTGGCCCTTCAGTCCTTTCTCTGGACTGGAATATACCAATACCCTCTGGATTAGTATCACCAAATCCTTTCTGGATTGGTCTATTTGGGTCTTACTGGCAGCTCTTCAATGTGGTATCTAGACTTTCAACTTAAAACTCAACCTACAAGCCCCGCAGTTGGGCGCCATGTTACTCGGTGTGTCCTTTTATCTTACACCTTCAACCCTATGATTATTCAGGTAGGGTAAGGATAGTCAAATGTAGCCTAAACCATGAAGAACTCACTTGCCCACAGGTTAAAGTCCTTCAGGAATGACATAGAAGACTCCCTTGTGGTTGTTCTTATTTGAGGCTCAGTTTGTAGTTAAAAGTGAAGTCTCACGGGAGGCAATAGTAACAATAAAATTTCTTATGTTATTGGTTACAATACAAAGTAGTTAATGCAAAAATAAAACAAAATCAGCTAAGTTACAAGTTCTATAATCAAACTCTAAGCAGCAATATTGGAGATGCTCGTAGTTGGGGTTGCAACATGCTCTCTTCACCCCTGTGTACCCTCTTGTCAACCTTTGTGTTTGATTTCATAGAATTAGCTCATAAGCCTGTCTTTCACAACTGTTGCTTACTCATTCTAACAAAGCAAGTTGTGCAACTGCAAGCATCTTTATCTCAAAACATACACGGCATTCATTCTAACAAAGAAAGTTGTGCAATGGCAAGCATTTTTCTCAAAACATACATGAACATTAACTTAAAACAAGCAAATAACAACTTTGAAACAGGTAAATAGCAATATCATTTTTCATATCCAAAACAACATGTAAATATAAATTTATTTATCTGCATTACAGTAATGTAAAAATATAAATTACTTGGCACATATTTTTGTCTTAAACAGATTAAAAATGATTCATATACATCTGCTATCCTTTACCAAAAAGTGGTATACTTCTGTAGTAGTGGTATACTAAGTTTATTTTATTAAGTATACTTGAGTAAAGTTCAAGTATATTTTTAAGTCAAGTCATCTTTATTTATATAGCGGTTTTAACAATACAGATTGTGTCCAAGCACTTAACAGTATAAAATTGGAGGATAGAGTGTCAGTAATGTATAAAGATAAGATTAAACACTCAATTTTCAGTTAAAGGCATTTCATTATTGAATTCAGAGATGTCATTGTCTAGCTCAGTTTAGTTTAAATAGTATCTGTGCTACCAAATCGATGATAATCGCTAGAAATTAAGTGTCTCCAACACTTTTGCAACACTTTTAAGCATGCTTTATGTAGTAAGTATACAAATATCAGTGTACTAGTAGTATACTTGTAAGTGTACTATTTCAATACTCCTTGGGACTAAATTGGCCCACTTTCTAGTATATAAAAGTATACTTTTAAGTATACTTTAAGTATAACAGTAGTGAACTTTGAGTACACAATTAGTTTACATTAATGTTTTTAGCTTGTACCGAAACTGTACTAAAAGTAGTGTTAATTTTGACTGGCATTTTTGATTTAGACTTAGTCTTTATCTTGAGATGAAAATGCTTAATAGTCTTAGTCACATTTTAGTCATTTGAGTCTTTCATAGTTTTAGTCGACGAAAAGTCATTGCATTTTTGACCACTTTTAGTTAAACTGCAGTTACCAACATTTATTTTGGCAGCTATTTTATGTAGTCTTCAAACAAAAATAGTCATTAATTCTTCTCTCTTTAGATTGAATCAAGGATTGAATTTGGAAAAACTGGAATAAATTATGACAATTTTCATTTTTTGGTAGAGATACAAATTAAACTCATTTTTCAGGTACAGTAGGTTTACTTAACAAGTATACATTTATTTAACATATTTTGTTGGTTAACATTAATGACACAAATAGGTATTTAATTAGGAATGCCATCCCATTAAGATGGAAAGTATGCATGTAATACGGGCCGTCATCCTACCCCTCCCCTCCAACCCCACCATCACCACTATCACTCCCATTATCCATCCCTATTTTCCATTCCCATCACATTTCATTTTAGTCCAAATAATTTAATACTTTTTAAATAATAATTGGCAACTAAACTAACAGATTTTTTTGTTTTCATTTGTATTAAAATTACACAATCATCAAACACAAAAACATTGACTTGTGAAACATATTTCAGTATACAGAACAGTATTTGTCACGTTTGCCTTCTGTGACAAGATGAAGAACATGGAGACATGGGCTGAACTCAAAACGGCAGACATTAATAAACAATCCAATGAATGAATGAATGAATGAGGCATTTATATAGCGCTTTATTGTGTATTGCTATACACCCAAAGCGCTTTACAATCATGTGGGGGGTCTCTCCTCAACCACCACCAGTGTGCAGCATCCACTTGTATGATGCGACGGCAGCCACAGGAGAGGAGAGAGAGATAGAGCCAATCCAGTGGATGGGGATTATTAGGAGGCCATGATTGACAAGGGCCAGTGGCGGGAATTTGGCCAGGACATCGGGGTTACACCCCTACTCTTTACGATGAGTGTCATGGGATTTTTAATGACCACAGAGAGTCAGGACCTCGGTTTAACGTCTCATCCGAAAGACGGTGCTCTATTGACAGTATAGTGTCCCCATCACTATACTAGGGCGTTAGGACCCACACAGACCACAGGGTGAACACCTCCTGCTGGTCTCACTAACACCTCTTCCAACAGCAACCTAGTTTTCCCAGGAGGTCCTGCTTAGCTTCTATGGGCAACCGGTCTTGGGCTGCAGAGTGATATACCCCAGGCTGTGGCAATGGGGTAACACAAGGCAGGGAGAGACTAAAAAAAACAATAACATCTACTTTAATACCGGACACTAGACACAGGAAAACACAGGGCTTAAATACTGAAAACTAAACGAGATAATTAATAAAACACAGGTGGAACAGAATTAACTAAATGGGGACAGGAACAGGAACAGAACCAGAAATGGGCATACATGAGGAAGAAGTCAAGGGGAGCACGTAGAGACAGAAAACACACACAGACAGTCCTTGGACGTGATATCACCTCCCCCTCCTGGAAGGCGCGTCCACGCGCCATGTAACATCTATCCTTGGGCTGAACGTGGTGACAGGGGCCCTCTCAGGGGTGAACTCAGGAACCGCTTCCATCAAGGCAACAAGAGAAGCAAGCAGCTTGGGAATGGCCTCCGTGGCCATGACAGGAGAAGCAGCCTGCTTCTGAAGAATCCCAACAGACAAGACCGACTAGAATTGTTCCTGTGGACAATGCTTCAGGGGACATGACTTGACTCTGGTCAGGGGCTGAAGCCTGCACTAGACTCTTGGTCAGGGGCTGGAGCCTGCACTGGACTCTGGTCAGGGGCTGGAGCCTGCACAGGAGCGAACTCCAGGGCTGGAGCCGACACTGGAGCGAACTATGATATGAATATGATACCTCATATGATGCAAAGAGGGAAGAGCTGGACATCTGTGTAGCAGCTTTTAATTTTTCTTGACTCTTTTAAAATTCTGAATATTTTCTGTGGAAGAATTCTGCCGACCTACCGACACATGAATAATATTTAGTTAATGGTTTCATTGCATGGTTTGACAGGACCTCACCACAGCATAGTTGCAGTGAACCCAAACATTTTGTAATTGTTTTGATACTTACGTGTTTTGTGTCCGTTTTTCTTATCTTTTCTGGTGGGCCAGAATTTTCTTGACTTGTGTCAGGCCCACTGGTTGATGGCCCATCAAGTTTTTTAAGCCAGCTGTCCATAATGGCAGCTCTGTTTTCTGACAAACTGTTCCCGTGAATGATTAAACATGGCAGCAAATATAAAAATGCATATAAAGTAACTTGAACCTGAATTTTTTAATGGTTTTTGTAACAATATCATTGTCAATATTAGATAAAATTAATTGTCAATTAATACAATTAAAAAAAAATTTAATTGATCCTACGGACCCCCTGCAATTATGCAGCGTACCCCCAGTTGAGGAACACTGCTCTACACGATAGACATTTGGACTGCAGTGTGTGTATTTGAGCACCGAGAACTGATCGCGTGCTGTATGAGAACTGAAGAAGTGGAGCGTGCGCAAGAGAGAGCACTTCTGGTGTGTGTCTATCAGCACGATTCCGACCATCACGCCTTAACTGTAAGTTAATCGACAACGAATTGTGACTCCTACCCTATCCCTAACCCTTCAGGTGCTGAGGCCATTGTTTCAGATTGTTAGATCGTGTTTTGGTAGCCTATCTGTCCGCTGCGGCTGCCATGCTTAGACTAGATATGCAAACGCCTGTCATCCGATTGCAATCCAATGACAGGGATGCACATTTTGAAAGACAAGACAGTTAATTTACAACTATAGAATGTATTTTGAATGTCCGGTTGTCCTCTTTTAGCAGTCTAGTCCCGTCTCATCTTGTTAACAAAGATGCAGCATAAATTTCATCATAGTTTTTATCATAAGATATTAGATATTAGACATCAACGTCTCGTCTTAGTCACAGAAAAAAGGTTTGTTAACGAATATATTTTGTCGTCGTCTTCGTTGACGAAATTAACATATACTAAAAGTGAATTTATAGGTACACTAACAGTTTACTAATTAAATATTTGTAGTAGCATTTTTAGTCCAATTTCTTTTAGTGAAGTATAGTCTCAGTAAACTAGTAAACTCAGTAAAGACACCTATCAAATTCAATATATTATTGTAAATAGTATCAACCAATTATATATATATAAAGTTTATGTTTGTAAAATGGCACAGTGTTTTATTTTATTTTATTTTTTAAATATCTGACACTTAACATCAGTCAGTCAAGCATTATAATCTGATATTATGATAATTTAGCATTATATGATGATAGAACTTTAGTAATTATTTGTCATTTTGACTGAACTTAGGACTGGTAGTGGTGCTTATATTGTTTGTCATTTAGTGTTTCGATATGAAAAAAAGGGGGAAAAAACCCTAAATATAATACTGATAAGATAACAAAACTACTACGAATTCTACTACTAATAACAATATAAAACGCACTAAGGATTAACGAGCTGCTGGGTTCATGAATATTCATCACGTTGTCTACGTTCGTTCGAATTGATTTGCTGAAATCAAAACAGGGACGATAATAGATGAGCGCCAGCCAATGAGATTGTCGCTTGCGCATTAGTTCCGCCCACTAGCAGAGAAACCGATAGTTCTTAAAAGCTGAAGAATTACAAAGGAACTCCGTTATTTTGACAGGAAAATGCAACAAAGAATATCGTTTACATGTAGCGCCTCACTTCTGCATGTTATGAAAAACTATCTTGCTTTGTATCTTTCTTCGCGTGTGAGACAAAGCGACGGCGAGCCGTGCGCCTTCACACTAGAGTTTACTGTATGTCAAATACAGCTACACCATCCATTCAGATAAACTGAAAAATAAAATGATAATGATATTATAAATTATAGTAACGCCTTATTTTATTGTCAGTAACGGTAACGGCGTTGTAACGGGGGAAACAGTAATTCGTTTGATTACTCGTTACTGAAAAAATAACGCCGTTAGTAACGCTGTTTATTTATAACGCCGTTATTCCCATCACTGGTCATTATTACCTCTTCATTGGTCTGCATTTTATTCCATAACGTTACATAGTTTTGATGCTGTTTTATGTCAGATGATCATGTTACATTACATGTAGAAGCATCTGTTGTTTCAGTTTCTTCTTCACATGTGTTTTGGAAATTCTGTACAGAAGTTGTGTATTAGCGCCCCCTACCATATAACAATGAAAACATGGATTCTGTGAGCACAAGTATAGCTAAAAAGTATAATTTCTGAGAAGTACAAAAAGCCCATTTCTAGACTAAAAGTATACTTTACTATTTTAGTTTAAAATAAGTGTACTAATAGCACACCTGAATACACTACTTTTTCGTAAAGGATTGTATGTTCAAAGTCGCATTTTTGATCAAACTGAAAAGTAAATCTTTGGCCAAAAAAAAATAAAAAAATCTACAAGTTTCCTTCCAAATAGGTCTGGGCTGATTTTAGGCACTGGATGTAATACATACTTGTTCATAATTTACATCTTCATCATCCATAAGCAGCTCACAATCAACGAGTGCATAATTACCCCTTGTCTGGATAGATGTCGTTAGAAGTTTTAGGTACTTTCCCCTGGTGACCATCCTGGCTCAGTCAAGTTCGGACCACTTTAGCTCGATGAGGTTGTGTTCAGGTTCAGATAACTAGTTATTATTAATTAATCACTCAGAGACTTGTTTTAAAAAGTTAACGAATCACCAAAACACTGGTTTCGTTTTTATTAAAAAACAATAACTCATAAGCAAATAACAAAAACTAACAGCGAGTAGTCCCCCCCCACTAAATGCCTTGACAAATAGTCTAACAAGCATTTATATAGTCTTTGCATATCATTTGCATTAATCTCATTAAAACCTCCCAACTCTTCCATCTTCTGCCAATGCTTGTGACTGCCTTCTCCCTTGTAGACAGAAAACATGACCTTTGTCACAGAGGCTGCACAAGTCAGTGTCAAAAGTTCAAAAGGAAAAATTATAACACCTCTAGATAGCAAGAGTGTCTACTTCTATTTTAACCCTCTGGGGTCGACAAACGCGTATACGTGTTTTGAGGCAGATTTTCCTGATAAGGCCGAAATGAGTTTGAATTACTCTGCCATTTTTGATCGTACAGATAAAAGCAATACACCATTCGAATCTGTAAGGGGTCTACTTTTATCTGTAAACACTCATAATAACAACTAAACTTTGTGCTTTTGAAGAATAAAGAAAACACTCGCTCTCTGGTGCGCTCTCTGTCTTCTTCGTCTCCTCGAACTGCTTTTTGAACCTTTCAAAACATAAGCGATACATAAGCACATATGCCTAAACCACAATATAACACCTCTAGCAGGTGTCAAGAGCATTTTATGCCACGGTTAGCTAGAAGTTCCATCTTGCACTCAAGTTGCAAAATGCATCCTCTTGTTTCTAACAATTTCGTTACAAAATAAGCAAAGCAACTATATAGCAGTCAGATACATAAAGATATCATTATCTATGATCTCAACATAGGATACACTTTTACACAGATTTCAACACTTATATTTTTATAACAGGATTCTGGAGTTTCACTGTCTCTAAATCATTTGTCAATCTTTGTAATTCAGCTGAAAAATCACAGTTCAATCACATCTCTTATCAAATTCATTATTCTCTTATTTGTTGATTCCTGTTTCATCAATCTCAGAATTGTCTTCATTTTGAAGACGATCCTCCCGCTCTCTCTTGAGCCCGTCTGCGACGTTCCTTCTTCTCCTGTTTCTTGACCTCCCTACTCCAGTTTCGTTGTATCCCTTGAACTAAAAATTCGTCAAAATCAGTTTCTATTTTGTCTGACCTTTTCTTATCGTTCCTGTTAGAGGATCGGTCAGGAAATTGCATATCTGATAGGTTGAGACCTAATCCTTCACAACGCAACGTCCTCTTTTACATTTACATTTAGTCATTTTGCAGATGCTTTTATCCAAAGCGACTTACAATTGGGGAATACATAAAGCGATTCATCTTGAAGAGGCAATCCGACAAACGAAGTGCTTGTAACACCAAGTCTCAGGCATTGTTTAAATAAGTACAAGCTAGCAAGGGAAGGAATAAATAAAGAGAAAGAGTTTTTTTTTTTTTTAAGTGTAGGATGAAGTCAAGTAGTGTCGAAAGAGATGAGTTTTCAGCTGTTGCTTGAAGATTGACAGGGATCCAGCGCTCCAGATAGGGGTGGGAAGACTTTTAATGCACCTTATTTCGAAAATGTACTGAAATACGTGCTTTAAATGTCCTTTAGTTATGATTATTTCATTAATCACTATACTATTTATTACTAATGTCTCATTTCAGTTTTAGTTTGGCTCTAGTTTTGTATTTATTCCAGTTTATATGAAAAGGTTCATGTAGTGTGGATTAAAATTCATATACAGAGTAAATACTTTTCACTGAACATGTTAAAAATAAGTTTGAAACAGTTCTCGAGAGCGCGGTGGTGGTGACGCTGAAGGCGAGCGACCGTGGTGATGTAGTTTGTTTATAGCCTAAGTTTAGCTTTTCAGTTCTAGTGCTTTTATTTAGGCTTCAAAATTCATCAACGTTATATTATTTTGTGAAGATTATCTTGATGGACAAAACGTGTAAGTTTCATGAACTATGATTGACAGAGCGTATTTTTTGCGATAATCCAAAAGCCTATGGAAAAATCCTATTGGCTTTTTGTCGAGGAACCAGTATCATGCTAACCGCCGATCCGCCTACAGAGTGACGTCATAGTTCCCCCACTCTATAGGGGCGGGGCGACACGTGTCACTCTGCCCACCCCCAATTCCATTGGCTTATAACATGGCAAATCTTATTGGTGTAGACCCGAGCATGCGCATTCCTTTGTGTACGATTTTGTAATTGAGTTGGCCATATCATTATGTGCTAAGAATCATAGGCCTATCTTAATTATTATCGGTTTAGTAACCGTGGTAATTTTAGTCAGATGAAGTCATTGTTTACGAATAAACTCTTGATGACAGCACTTCCGGGTTCTTCAGCTGCATAGAGCTTCATTCATATTTCCTTGAGGATCGGCAGGCCGCCGATCAGCACTAAGTTGTACGCAAATGATGATAATTTACTGTATTTTAGAGATGGACAAACACGAACATAAGCGGCTGATTTTACGTTTTAAACTTTTTTGTTGTTGTTTAAAGAGATGAGTTATAGCCTACGTTGCTCAATGCGTCACAAACTTGTAGGTTATAAAGTGCTAATAAAATGTTTTCATGGCAAGCTCAATGTTTCCTTGTTTATATCTTAATAAAATATTTGAGCCTATATTGATTCTCTTACAGTTTTTAAAGGTTCCTATCTTATAGTAAATAAGTGTCCGTGATATCAGATATTAAAAATCCAATTATTTATGTATCCACACCCTCATTGTGTGTGTGTGTGTGTGTGTGTGTGTGTGTGCGTGTTATAATCTGTGTACGGGATGAATTTATATTCAGTTATTAACACGCAATCGTTGTACCCATATAGACCTGCATAACTATTGAATATTAAATCACTCAGAGCTGTAAATCTGTGCAATAGATACGTGAGCACTTTCAATGACTAAAAGAGACTTTCTCTGAGATTATATATTTTTTTATTTATTAAAGACTATAATAACTATCTAAAATCAGTATGCCTAATGTAGTACAGTGATTCCTGGTTCTTTTTAAAGGATTGAGCAACAAAACCAGTAATTTAATTTGTGCATATAGCCAACATATAAAAATATAAATAAGAATGTTGCAGAGAAAATTAACATTTATTGCTTAAATATGCACTAAAGCACATTAATAATAATATTTGCTGTAGGTCAGATTTAATAACAGCTGTTTTAGTGAACAAAAACATTTAAAATAGGCCTATATGCAAAAAAAAAAGGGGTTTCTTTCAGCAAGGTTTTTATTCCCATTATCCACACATATATACCCAGTTCACGCTGATGGACTATTTGGTATTATTGTCTTATTTGTCACCGCAGTTCTTTAAAATAAAACCATTTGCGGGTTTGTCCTATGTCTTACTGAACTACAGTGAATTATCATCATATCCTAAGTTATTGCTTATCCACTGTAGCATTTGGACCAATCAGACACACAATTCTGCATTTGATTTAACAAATCAATTAGTTATTAGATTAACAAATGGTCACAGACCCCTCAGCCAATACACATACCTGGAGCCAGTAGGACTGTCAAGGACTTCAGGCCCCCGGTCCCATGGCAACCCATCAGATAACACTAGTTTTATTGCTCAAAGGAATGCAAATGGCCGAGCAACACTCACTTCATAGCCCCTTTAGGAAAAAGACATTATGCCATAAAATGGACTCTTCTCTAATTAATTCATAGAAAAACCTTTCTTTGAATGAGCACACATATCATTAGGTCATTGTGTATATTATTACTGTTCTTGTGTATGTTTTTGTGTATTGTATACTGTTTTATGCATGCTTATAATAGATCACTAGTTAATATCACTCTGACTGTAATATGTCTGGTCTCTATCAATTCGTCTTCGGATGATCTAATTGAGAGTGAATATTACATGTTGATACCTATGCAACATATTAATGTCCTAAGAATCTTTAATAGTTTGTATATCAATGTCCAATCCAACCCCTTTGCAAATTACCATGCTCTCAGACAAAGGGCCATAAAGCCCCCAGTATTTCCAAACTCCCGCTTGGAAATTCAGCCTCTCTCATTGGTCAAGCCCATCCTGGGAGGCGTGACTCTTCGCAGACCTTAAAGGTCTCACACACAGCTTCTGTAGGCTCTTCTGCAAAAGCTCTACTGCCAAATCTCCGGACTGCTGCCCGTGTGGAGAGCCTGAGCCGGTGCCGGCGTGCCCGGTGGGCTCCAACATATCTCAGTCTGCAGTTCTGTTAGATCCTAGAAGGATGTGAGCTAGAACTCTTCTGGACCCTTAAGTCTTGCGCCAGGCCTTGCGGCCTTGACTTTCCATTCAACCAAAGCTCCGCGGACCTCAGAACCAGAATAACCTCTTTGGAATTCATCACTCTTCAACCCAGAAGAACGTGATCGCGAGTCCAAAACCTTGAAACCATCAAGACTTTTCATCCGAGACTGCATTCCAGACACACGCCAACAGCCGTGGAAGTGCAAGTATGGTACATCTAACTAAACTAAACAGAGGTTTAGTATAAGCTATAGACCCTGTTATAAACGGCGCTGATGGTTTAACTCTGGTGGTTAACTAACTCTTTCCATAACTGCATTCTGTTTTCTCTAATGGCTTCATTCATCCACTTTAGCTCCCCTTTTGTATAAAAGCGTGAGTGTATGTATGTTTGTTTGTTTGTTTAAATTAGTTATGTGTGTTAGCGTTTAGTTAATAAAAGTTGTGTGCACAAATTACATTGTTACATGTCTATCTGTCCTAGTCCTCACTTTCCTTATTTGGTTTAGTTCCTGCCCTCATTAGTTGATTATCGTTTGATTGTCTCCACCTGTGTTTGATCATGTTGTTTGCTCTTTTGTTCTGGTCCCTTTAAAAGTCCTGAGTTCTCCCTTTGAATTTTGTGATTTACTTATCGTCATTAAAGAAACTACCTTTTTTGTAACCGTCGCCTCCTCGTACTCCTTGGACACCACCGCACGTAACATACATGAGTTTCTGGTTCTGCCTTGCAATTTAATGTCCCTTTACGATTCTGACCCTCGCTACATGCTCTAATGCATTAATACTTAAAGTATTTTCTGTGGCCACGAAAATATCCTTTCTTAGAGTTGATATGAACTTACACTGAATGGTCGCTGGATGAACAGATCAGTTGATGGCAATTTAATTCTGCTACAGTTATCACTGTCAGCCGATATAAATAATTGCAATTAATCATAATTAATTGTAATTATTTATAAACAATTCCCTTTTAAGCTAATTTGCAACACCACCGATCCTAAAATAAAGAATATAGGCTACATTATATAAATATACATTATACAAAACAGCTAAACCTCAAACAGTGGATCATTTTTATCAACATCGCCCAGCTAAAACTGCTCAATGTTTAAGTATGTCTACTTTGTGTACAGTGAAAAGTGCAATAATATCTGACTTCATTTAACGTGCAACCCACCTGTTGAGACCGAGGACCACTATTTACGTTCATCACACAGAAACATAATTAATATTTCTCATAGGTGAGGCTATTTATAGCACAGGTAGGACTATATAATGGCCACGAATTAAGAATTTGTTCCCTAGACTGAATTCGTGAGCCGCTCATAATACACAGCTCTGTTCTGCCGGAAGTACTCGGAGATGATAGGCGTTTGATAGGAACTTAATCTAACTAATTCGTCATGAATTTAAAAAATAAAAAAAAAACACATTTGCTAATTGATTCCAACTAAAATCGCTGTTGTTAGCACTTAATATGTCTGTAGTACAGCCAAACAGCGAAGATCATTCATAAATACATATATAAAAGAATGCTCATGCGCAAATCTCTACACCAATAAGCTCTTCTGTATTATAAACCAATGAAATTGAAGGTGGGCCACCTTAATGTGTCGCCCCGTAACAGCAGTAATGCTCGGCCCTCTCACTGTATCGGCTCAAATGCATGATCAGTTGCACTTATTATGGGCTCAAGAGTCCTTTCAAGTTCGTCTTCCTCCATTTAAACAAGTGTGTGTTCAAAAAATAAAGAAATACTTACTTATCACTTAACAGGCCAATGGAGCGAACCAACCCCGTGACGTCACACGTGGTGGTACTTGCAAGATGGCGGCGTCCGTGCTCTAAAAACTATAACAAAAAGCTATAATAAAAGCTTTTATTTTTCTTTAAAATGGTTTCATTAATCGTGTTTGTTATATATTTTTTTAATTAATGTGGAAATCACTTTACTAAATAATGAAAACTTGACTGACTGCTTCACTTCCACTTTAAGGCTAACATATTACTAAAATCTAAAAAACTTACATTTTGATTTCAGGGGGACTTTAAGCCCTTATGCTTGCCTTGTTACTTTGTCTAGTATTGTCCCTGTAACCATTGTTGGTGAGTTGTTTCCATGTTGATGTTATTAGCCAAAGTCAAGTCGAGTCATTTTTTGTTCACTTTGGATTATACACTTCTGTTTGTGATGGAAACAAGATTATTTTTCTTATCCCATTGGCAGATAATTTTGCTTGTTTTTAGATATTTGGACTGGAAACAAGACACACATACTAAATAAGAAGAGCATTTTTACAGTGTAGTAAATAAACTGTACTTGGATTCTCACTACGCTCGCCTCCAGTGGGACGTCGTTACAATTCCTTTGAACCTCACAAAATGATCGACGTCTCTCTTTCATTTATGAAAACTCACAACATTTTTACTTTTGTGTTTGTTTCAGATGGAGGATCGAGAGAATTTGAAATCGGTCTGATTTAATTGAGATCATCCACGCATTAGACACGGGTTCACAGATATGACAAGCAGATTTGATGTTTAATGCTTTTTAATTGGATTCTGATGACTCAGCTAGAATTTGACAAGTCAATGCTAATTTCAGATATCTGCATTTAGAATTTGACCGGTAAGAAAGATGATTCAAGATATCTGTAGAAATATTTTGACTACAGATTGAAATTAAACTTAAATTAAGTTTTGAATAATGACATATCTTCATCACATGTACTCAAAGATAATTAGAGATAAGTGTAATTCAGTTAGCACTAGTCCCTTATATTTTCAGATATCTAAATTGTTTGTTCATATTCCATATGTGCTGTGAATGTTGTGCAAATGACCTCAATCAGGTTGATGCCATACTTTATTTTTTAATGCAAGTGAAAACAAGGCTGTGAGGGATAGAAATACAGTCTGGAGGACACTGAATTTTACTGCAAACAAACTTACATAACATATCCTGCAGGTGGAAATGCACTCCACTTGCTCACTTTCATCAGATTCTAATGTCTAATACAATTTAGAACTGAAAAACAACCAAATAAATGTGTTTATACTAGTTGCATAAATGTTTCGCGAGAGTTGGCTACTATTTTCCGTCTGTGCATTTAGGTTCAGTCTGTCTTTTGAAAGATGAATACAGCACCTCCACCAAATCAAAGCTTGAAAAAGGAACTAGAGAAACTTAAGCACTGAACAGTGAATCATGGTGAAGTGTCTTCAGAGACATGGTTGTGGAACCAGAGCATAGAACTGGCCATCCCTTGTATATGAGCCACGAGGAAAATGGCACAGAAAGCCATGTCGTGTGTTGAAAAGCTTCCCTACATAGCCATTGCTCTTCAAACTATTGGGTGACAAAGAGAACATTAGAACACAGACGTGACGTGACATGATTTTAATCTCAATAAAATCATTTTTATCTGCAAACATAAACATTTCATAAAGGTTTACTCCCCTCCCCCCACTTTATAATAACTGTAGTGTAATAAAGTACTTACAAATAATTTGAAAAATATTGGAGTTAATTGATGTTTTATAAACTTTAATACATTAATTTTGAATTCCTCATTCATTGTCATTGTAATTAACAAATTATTATCGTTTAATCAGCTCATGTATAAAGAGTTAGACAATGCTTTTTCAACAACTTATTCTATTATAAATTAAGATTAAGTGCTATAAAACCAACCTTTATTAGACATTGATTGCATTCATATTCGGTGTTCCTTAAAATGTTTAGAAATACATTAAGCACACACTCACACACACATTGGGTTTCCATGTTTAATAGAGACTTTCCATAGAAATGAGTTTTATACTGTACAAACCATATATTATTTACCCTAAACCTACATCTAATCCTTAATGATGTATTTTAACAACATGGTCTCAGGAGTATTTGTATGTCATTCATATCGACATCACAGTTAATGTCTAATAAAGGTTGGTTTAAAGCACTTAATTAATGTCATTTTCTGCGACCCAATCTAAAGTGAGAACTAACTAAACAATGACACTTTGTTAATAACAGTGACAATGAAGAACTAACTGTTTGCATATATGTAACAGGTATAGAAATTACACTGTTAATGGATTAATTAAACTTCACACAAATTTGCTCATTTTCACATATCTTCCTGAGTGAAAAATGAGTGCTTTCCCCTTTAAAGGGGAATTATACAAAATCCACTTTTACATGGTTTGGGCATAAATGTGTGTTGGCAGTGTGTGAACACCACCACCCTACAATTATAAAAATCCACCCACTCCTCATTTTTTAAATCCCCTTTAAACCAAAGCAGTCTCATTATGCCGTTTTGATTCTCTGAGCAGTTTAAGTCCATTAATGTATTAATTACGGTTTATAAAACATTAACTAAAGATTTGTAAATACTTTATTACACTATGGTCATTATAAAGTGTTACCAGTACTGTGTATTGTATTTGTATTTGTATTGGCACTAACCTACACACGTAGTATTTGACTCCTGGAAACCTCCTTGATTCGTCATATGTGAGCATGTTTCCTTGTGCCCCCTCCACCCATTTCCAACCACGTCCTTCGCACGGATCAACCAGAACCTGCAGATTGTTAATACAGTAATTTAAGTTCTCAAGAAAGAGGAGGGGCATCATCTTCTTGACTGCAGTCTGTTAATTGTCCCACGTGTATTTGTTTTCTGTAGTGTTTTAAACATAAATATAATGTAGTGCACTGAGGTACCTCATAGCTTTTGGCTTGATAAGTTCTCCAGTCTTGTTCATAATAGCAATGCTGTTTGCTTACAAATCCACTGTGCCACCCACCATCACTTCCGACGGCTTTGCACACCACAAGGTTGGTTTTAGAACGAACAGCATCTTTAAATGACAAGGATTTATAGATTAATCAAGCCCAATGATTTGAGAGGAGCTTTTTTTCTAGCTTGAAGATACAATGCTGTTGTTTTACATGAGCATAGAGATGAATTGCACAACTAGGGTTGGGTGTTGTTTGAATTTTAACCCATACTATCCGTCCTAAATAGCATTTGAAAATGGAAATAGCACAGCCCAAGTCGTAGTATATTGAAAAGAGTGTTCCATGGGTCCCTGGATGGTCTACTATTTCCAGTCAGAATCCAAAGTGCAGATCTAATGGCTGATATTGCCCACAACCCATTGCAAGTTGGATGAAGATTCGACTAGAACTACAAACTCTGCGGACATGATTCCGAGTAGAGTGATAAAGGTTTGAGTGATTAAAAGTCAGTATCTAACCTGATGAAAAGATAATTATCAATGTTATCCACATTATATTTCATCTGCAACAGCATTGTGAACTACTTTTGGCCATTATGATTGAATATAATGATGTTATTCACACGAGGAGAGTCTACTCACGAAAGACACATGACTGGCAGACCAATGTGCTGCTGCATTTCTCTCAGAATTAGTAGAAAATTAAATTAAATTGAATATGGAAGGTTTTAACTGTGACAAGATGATTGACCGGACAGTTTATCGTGACAGGATGTGGTGAATAAGTGACAGAGCTGTCCGTTAATGATGACGCAGTAGTACATCCCTAAGTTTGTCTACTCTTTTGCTACACACTCAAAAGTATGTACTTTTTATTCACAAAAAGTGTACATATTTTTGGGGGCGAATTGGTACACAGCAACAGAGATTGTCTGGTACTAGGACTGCTATATTGTCTGTTTATGACTTGGACTACCTGTACAGATCTGGCCATTCAAAATGCGTCTCTTTTCATGCGGCAGCCTGCGATTCGGCACGCGCGATCACTGAGCTACCTGCACGCGCTTTTTCAGATTTTTTAAAACTGGAAGGAACAACATTCTGTAGTCAAACAACATGGCCAGCTCTGGGGTAGAGCTGAAGATCTTTGCCGGGTTCGGGCTTAATTTATATCATTTTACACAGACACGGGATCAGGCGGTAAATGAGCGGTCATGTGATGCGTTTCGATTAGCACGAGAAAGATGCGAAAATGGATGCTTGCCTCTGGTAATTACGTTTTTGGTTGCATCAGCAACTAAAGCAAAGTCTGAGGTTTGGAAAAGTTTTGAGCATGTGCATAATGAGAATAATGAGCCAGTGTATGCCTAGGCCTATTTAGAGTGCTGAGATGTAATTATGTTAAAACGTGTATAAATGACTCATTCCTAACTTTTAAGGCCCGATTACAGCTCTACTCTGGGGTGCATTTCCCAAAAGCATCGTTAACCAACTATGGTCACAAGTTCCGTCGTTACCAGCATAGTTCAATGATTCAGTGTTTCCCGAAACCATAGTTAAATGCTACTTACCTCCTTCTGCCATCATTTCATACTTAAAGTGTTCAGTTCGGTAACACTTTAGAATAGGGAACACTTACTCACTATTAACTACGACTTTTCCCTCAATAAACTCCTAATTTGCTGCTTATTAATAGTTAGTAAGGTAGTTGTTAAGTTTAGGTATTGGGTAGGATTAGGGATGTAGAATAAGGTCATGTAGAATAAGGCATTAATATGTGCTTAATTACTACTAATAAATGGTTAATATTGCAGTAATATGCATGCTAATAAGCAACTAGTTAAGAGACCCTAAAATAAAGCATTACCTTTAGCTCTTATTAAAATAATTCCGTATATAGCTGCAAGGAAATATACCTTCTTATATTCTTGTGCGTGAATGGTATAAAATCACTTTTTCTGTGAGTGAGCTATGAATATGTGTGCAGCACAGAAAACAGCGTGCGGGTCTTGTGCGTGAACGGTTTAAAGTCATATTAAAATGCACACAAATTTTTCCCTAAATTATCTTTCCTACAATTTTCAGTGCTTATCAGTAAATTCCATTATAATTCAATTACGTGATTTTATAATGCCATTACATGGGATCGGGTAGATGTGGAACTGTAAGAAGAAGCTCAGTCATAAAAGTGCTCAAGTGTTTAAAGAGGCAATGAACTGTGATGCTGTACATTTGAAAACATGGACATAAGAAGATAGGAATCAGCCTCATCTAATGTGAGCATATGTAAAGTAAAAGAGTTTTCGGTCCCACTTTATATTAGGTGGCCTTAACTTCTATGTACTTACATTTAAATTAATAATTTGATACAATGCACTTGTTGTGTACATATATGTTCTTACATTGTACTTATATTGTTAATAATACCTTTATGCAATTACATCTGTAATTCATTTCTGTAATTACATTTATAATTACACTATTGACCCATCCCTTACACCTTAACCCACCCTTAAACCTGCCCAGACCACCAAACCTGTCCCTAACCGTACCCATATCCCTATAAATGTTTTGCAATGCAGTATGAACACACTAAGTACACTGTACTTATTTTTTGATGTAAGTACATAGTAATTAAGGCCACCTAATATAAAGTGTGACCGAGTTTTCTTACTGCCGTGCGCTTTGCTGGGCTGAACCCACTTGAGGTCCTGACTCTTGCATCCCTGGTATGGGTCTCCTTTCCACGGACTCACACAGATGCAGACCCTGCCGTGATTTTTGGAGTAGCACTTGGTGTTCACTCCACAGGGATTCACCAGGCATGCATCACGACATGTGCCGAAGATGCCAGTGCAGACCTCATTGTACTTACAAACGCTGTTTTGTGTGCAGTTGTTACACTTGTGAGGTATGAAGGAAGGACAGGGTGGCTGTGAGCATTTGTACTCCGCTGGCTGAGGGTGTGTGGCGGAGCCCCAGCCAGTCGAGCACGAGGCCTTGCAGACGGTGGCTCCACCTTCAGATCTGCACTCGACTCGCCCGTTTACCTGCTCAGCATAGCACACAGTTAGGGCACTCCACTTCCCACCAGAGCACACCACGGTCTCGGGGAAGGGCTTGTATGGTCCAGCACATTTGAGTTTGACCTGCTGCTGGGCTGTGCTGTGGTAGAGCTTCTCACAGTGGTTGTTCTGAAGATTCCCAGCCTTTAGAGGGCCACATCCATTTTTATTGAAGAGTCTCCACTGCTGTGAGACATAGTCCTGAAAAAACTTCTTAACAAAATCAACGTTCTCTGATTTTCCAGTGACCAGTGAATATTTTGACCAAGCTAAAACAGCTTCCTTTTCAAGGACAAACAGGTAGCGTACAAAATAATCAGTCTGGTCACTGTAGTATTTTGTGCACTCTACTGGTTCACCAGACTGACTTTGTGAGTCCTGGACCAGTGACTTGCGAAAAATATCCAGAATGTTGTGTTTGTCTCCAAATCCAGTGCCCATCATCATGTGGTGAAAGTTTGTGAGATAAAACTGAAAAGAGTGTCCCCCTGTGAACAGAGCCCCAACTTCAGAAACATAGTGGCGTTGGGTTATTGTACTGTTTTTAAGATGTGAATGAAGTTTGTTGATGTAGCGAAATCTCTGAATCACATTGCTGTATTTCACAAAGATTTGTGTCCACTGGATGTCATGTCGGACAGACTCAATTATTTCTTTAGTGTAGTCCTTCAGCTCCTTGACACTAAAATAAATTGCTGTCAGATCGGGGACCGGTTGATAGATCATACCATCCATTTCACCTTCAAGAGCTTCATAGTCAATAAAATTTTGGATGCTTTCCTCACAAGCTGGACCATGAAACATTGTATGGCACTTGCAGAATCCTTGTGTGGTGTCCTTGATGGGTTTACATTCTCCATTTTTACAATTCACGTCTGAGCAGGGAGGCTTCACAATATTTCCTTTGAGGAAGATACTAAAGTCTCTGAGGGAGTGAGGTCCTGGTTGACAACTCAGCTCAATATCCGCCACATCTGTCTGTGCATAATCTGATGTTTTTTTAACAACATGAAGAAACTTTATGTGGCTGATAACTTTAGCACCAAACCTGTGGAGCAGCTCTTCCTTCATTGTTAAACACTGCATGGTAATGCTCAAACCTGCCATTTCTTTTTGCACGCTGGATTGAATGTTGGCCTTTGTGCTTTGATCGACAGCAGAGCCCTTTTCTTGATGAATTAGGTGAATTGATGCCTTTTCTTGAGCATCAAAGTTAATCGACTGTCCAAAGGTATACTCCACATCTTTGATTGAGTGGGCAATTACTATCCATTTGAACCAGTGGAACTTGTTCTCCAAATGTTTCTTAATATCTGTAGCTAGCTCTTTATTACTTGAGAATCGTTGATTGCTAAGTTTCAAAGCGTCCTTATAAGCCCATGTCTCAAAGCCATCAGCACACTCAATCAAGGCATCCTGTATGGCTGATAAAGTGTTGGACAGTTGTGTGACTGCTTCTCGTGCCTTTGCTTTATCATCATAGCCCTTTAGTTTGTAATAAAACACATTTAACTTTAGTCCTGAAACCATCAGAGTGGTGAAGTAGGTGGTGTATTGGACCAGGGCATTAAAATCACCATTGGATTTCTCAATAATGAGCTGTAAGAGATTCATATTCAAGCTGGCAGGATTGTTCTCAGTGATGTATCTGTAGAAATTAGCAACACTGTTCTCTGTGCCTGTGTTTTCATAGAAAGTGGTGAACCTCTCAGCCAGCCTGGTCTTCTGTTCCTGTGTGGAGGCAACAGGAGCGGTCTTTATGAATTCTGTTAACTTGGCCCAGGAGTTCTTGATCACATTCTCATCTTTGCCATAGCTGCTAGCATAGTTTGTCCATTTCATTTCTGTTTGCAGGGTTGAAATTTGAAGGGAGAGAGAGTCGAGTTTACGGTTGATCTCTGCAAATTGTTCCTTCATGAATTCAAACATTGGGTTAGATTGTGGAATGAATGCAAAGATGAAGCTAATTAATGCCCCAATAAAGCCAAAACTTGCTGCAACTTTGCCAAGAGAACTAAAGACTTTGAGGACTTTGAGGAGTGAGTCACGAGCTGTGTCTTCCTTTTTTTTAAAAACCAATTCAGCCAAATCATTGATGCGTTGGAGTAATTCCTTAGACAATGTCATGCCCTTCTCTACTTGAGTGACTTGTGAGACTTTAATTCCAGCTGTGCTGAAACAGCTGTATACAAGCAGATAAAAGATAGTGAGGAAAGTCTTCCCAGTAGCCATGCTTAGACAGCAGACAGCTTAACCTGTTAAAACAGAATGCATTAAATGTGTAATTAGAAGCATTGAATGTCACTGGGCTTGCCTGGTGTCACTCAATTCACAATCTGCAATTCACAATAATGCTACACACTGTCCATTCTTTGCTGTTCAAGCTACACTACACAGGATTTCTTATTTTATTGAGCCAGTGTATATTAGGGCTGTCCTCGAATAAAGATTTTTCTAGTCTTTAATCATGTGTTTATATCAATAAGCCTTAAATCATAACAATAAGCCTTTAATTGTCTATATATAAAACACATAGCCTAATCAAGGCTCAAACACACACACACACAAAGCTTGCCACAGCGCACAAACAAACATAATGATCATGAAACATAATGAGTTTCGGTTAATTTTTGTGCCGTGCTCATGTTCACTGAGACCGAGACGGCAGAAAGCACATCCTGATTGTTTTCATTATTTTACAAAAGCAATGTTTTGTTGTTATTGTGAGTTTACAGAAATAAAAGTATACCCTTTACAGTTTGCATTACTCTTATCTGTAGGACCAAAATGACGTATTTTAAGTTAAATGCAAGTGATCGCGCCTGAATGTCACGCAGTAAGCGCGTGCTCCACACAAGCATGAATATATATATATATATATATATATATATATAACTAGTAGAGCTGCACATGCAAATGAAGTGTATGTACAGGCCTGAAGTGGCATCAAAAGATTGGGAGAATTCCCTATGAGCAGCTCGACAAACGCTGTTCAGGACATGGAAAGCAAGTCTGTGTAGTTCATTTTCAATAAGAGACACAGAAATCTGTTCAAACCGTGCTCGTACAGCCAAAATCCCGTCGCTGGTGTGCACAGCTATTCATAACCTGGACTTAATTTGAAATCGATCCAGCACCTCATTTAGCGGATCCCCCTCCTCACGCACCAATGAAAGACGTTTATGCCAGGGTTATTATAGTTTTGCATTTTAAATTTGTTCTTATTTTAATATCATTTTCAATTTTCACTATAAAATTCTGTTTAGTTTTTATTAGTTTCATTAATAATTTGGTTAATTTTAGTTTAGTTTTTAGGCTATTTGTTTTAACCAGATTTCTAGCCTATTTTTTATTTTTATTTTTATATATAGTTTAGTTTCAGTTTTAATTTTAGTAATTAAAGTTTAACAGAATTAACAGAACACTTCCAGAGTGCAGATCAAAGACATTTTAATATAAGCTGACGCGACACAAAATTAAAGTAGCCTATGATTGATTAGATGGAAAAATGTATACAAATATATGGCAAAATGAAGCAGCCAAGCCTTTTTACTCCATAAATCTACATAAGTTGCGCTGCAATCGAGGGTCCCTGCAGTGTTCACTGCTCATGTCTCCCCAAGCGTGGGATATTTTTTGAAGTTCACTGTTCACTCCGAACACCAATTTAACAAATAATTATTTTATTATGTGTTCAATACCAGCTGATAGTTTTGTTTCGTTATAGATTTTATTTATTTTGACATTTCTTTCTTTCTTTGCCTAATTGACTTTATTTTCGTTAAATGCAGTTCTTAATACAACATATTTTACCATTTAAACATGTATACAATATTTCTTGCATTTAAACTCGTTTAACAAGCATTTTAGAAGTAAAAAAATAAACTTTTAATCGTTGTGAATAGACCGATGCAGCTTGTTTAGGTGACTTGCTTTGCTTTGCATAAAATAAAATGATTTGCAGCAAAGAAACTGTTTTATAGATAAAATAAAACATACACAAACCAATATTTTACCAAAGAAATGCAAGTCATTGGCTCTGAGAACTGCTCCACCTGAAGAGAATGCAAAATATCCACACTCATTACAACCGCTGATTTGTTGCGACTGTCCTGTCCCAAGAGCTGGGTTACACAAAAACTACCCAAACACTAAGGAAAGATTAAAGAAATGTTGAAATAATATAACCATAATTTTTAGTATATGTGCACACTATAAAAGCAATTGATGTAATCTGGTAATCACTTAAGTACTTAAGGGTTTTGGATGTAGGCCTACATATTTTAATAGATTACACTATATGTTGTCCACCTGTGTCTCCCCCGCTTTCTCTCTCTCACACACACACACACACACATAGGCTACAGTACAGGCTACACCGCTTTCAGAGCGCATCGGGCTTTAAAACTCATCAGACATCATCAGCAGCAAATGTCAATCATGTCCGGATAGTTTATTCGTTTTGATGACATTTATGGATGTACATGAGGGTGTTTTGCATGTAGATTATTGATGCCGCAGGTCGGGGGCGGCGCGGGAGCGGCATTACTATGAAGCAAAGTTAATTTAGATTTAGAATGAGTATTGGTGTATAAAATATCTGTCCTTTTTGCCGCCCTGACTGTGCCGCCTAATTCGTCTATATGCACGCCTGGGTGGCGCTTCATAGTACAAATGGACGATGACTGAAAACATACAGCAAATGCAACCCAGGAGTTTTTGAAGGTAAAAGAGTGTAATATTCTGCAATGGCCAAGTCAATCTCCTGATCTCAACCCGACTGAGCTGCATTTCACTCGCTGAAGACAAAACTAAAGGCAGAAAGAGCCACAAACAAACAACAACAGAAGTCAGCTGCAGTAAAGGCCTGGCAAAGCATCACAAAGAGAAAGACATAAGGCAGTCATTGCCCGCAAAGAATTCTCAACAAAATATCAAAAATGAACATTTTATTTATGATTATATTCATTTGTCCAATAACATTTGAGCCCCTGAAAATGTGTATAAAAATGGTTGTAATTCCTAAGCATTTTATATTTTTAAGAATTTATTTTTTTTGTTCAACCCCTTAAATGAAAGCTTACAGCCTACACTTCAATGGTGGAGTGCACTTCTGGTGGCACACAGAGCCAAAATTATGAAAAATTCATTTTAATTTAATTAATTTGATTACATTAATGTTATAAGTTGAGATTTACAAGAAATATTTGAACTGCTACTATGTAAAAGGAATACTGCTGTAAAAAATAAAAAAAAACTTTATTTGTTTAAAAATGTTATTGCACTTTTGTTCTTATAGCAGTACTTTTAAATGAAAAAAGTGCACAACACACTACTTTTGAATTCATTATTGAATTTTGTGCGTAATGTGATTAATCACGATTAAGAATTTTAGTTTTTGTGCAGCACTTTTGTCTCTGGTTAACTTGGGATGAGAACGCAAAAATTATTATTGAACTTAGTTGTCTAAATAGCCTAAGTGATCTAAAGCTCATTCATTTTCAAAGGGTTCCAATGATTGTACTACTACGCTTTACAGCCGCACTGAACTCATAATTAATGAACTTGGCACAGCTATTGTATGGATTTGAATCAACGCTAAACAGACTTCAGCTGAACAATGACACTATTGTCTTGTTTAGATCTTTGTTGAAGCACTGAACTCTGTTTGCATCACTGAATCATTATTTTCCAGTTCATCACCGTAAAGCTGCTTTGAAATCTGTATTGTATAAAGCTCTATAAAAATAGAAGATTAAAGTGCATTTCATGTAACGATAGTGCTTTCAGATACACATCTACTACTTTACAGTCACGTGTACTTAAAAAAGGGCTACATTTATAATTATTCCTTGGCTCCAGTTCACTCACGCCGCACTCTTAATGAAGATGAAACGTCACATGGAGTGCGTGCGGGAATCAGTAGCCTACACAGAGTCCTCTGTAAGCGTCTTACAATAGTATGCATTTCAAACACAGCCTGTCTCATTTGTTCTGGTTTACATTGCATCTATTAACATACAAAGAATGTAACAGACATACTTGACATACTTAATGTGTATAAAAATCAAATACACTCAAATGTTGTCAAAGGACTAGATGTAAAAACAAAGGCTACCAGACCACTGACTAGCAGATTGCTGCAAAAAAAAAAAAAAACATGGTGCTGAAAAGCTTTGAGTAATTGATCATTTTAGGAAAAATGAATGATGTAGAGATACAAGAGAAAAACCAGCAAACACCAGAATAACTCACCAGAAAACACGATCATACAGGTACAAAACCAGACAACACTGGGCTATTTATACTAAAGCTAAAGAATAACATGACAACAATAAGGAGGAGGTATGGTTTAAAAAATAAAAAAAGACAAAGCTTCATGATATTTCATAATAAACATGAAACAGACACAATGACCCCTAGTGGTCATCTGGAATTCAAACAACAAACACTGGTTTTGTTGTCATTTTCATTAAAAATGCTTTAATGTTCTTATCAGACAATATGGCTCAGTCTATCATGACATTTAACATTGTCACGCATGATTTCTGGGACAAGGTTTGAGGCGTCTGTGTCTGAGTAGAAAGATTTGAAATTTGCACTGCCTTGCCTTTCCTAACAATGACTGTGAACAAGCTGAGTTCTGAGACTTTGGTAAAACTTATCTGAGAGTTTAGGAACAAACAAGAGGCTACTTAGACGGACAGCACATGATATACAATTGAAACAAGTACAGTTTGATGGATGATATAAACAATGGGTTAACTTCATCTATACTGAGAAAGGACTAGATAACTTTCTATCTATCAAGTATAACCTAGACAAACATGATGAACTATGAACTTCAGACAGCTGAAGGGAATTTGTTTGGAAAAATACAATTAGGCTTTTACTACTCCCAAAACAAGACATCTGCAACCAATTATCTTCTTCTTCTTAAACTTTATAGCAAGACATACAGACAGACATCTATAAAATAGAAAACAAAAAATGGTGAAAACAAGTATATAAAATATAGTAATATTATAATAATTAAGAATGAGTCTTTGGAGAAAGGGTGTGGTCTGATGGTGTCAATTTAAGGAATACATCAAGACATGGAACATGTTCTGATTTGCATATTTATTTGTAATTGTCACTACAACTGTTACTTGTCCGATTCTCTCTTTATAACTATTAAAACAAAACAATAGAGGCAGTATGGACCATACGATGTCCTGGAACCATTTTAAAATCAATTCTGAACATTGGAAATAAAAGTAATTAGCCTTACAAAATTGGAAAAAATCTAATAGAAATACTGTACATACACCAACTGTTTAAACTTTAATACTTATGCCATGTAAACAGCTACAAGGCAAGATTTGTTAGAATAACAAGCATAAAAGGAAAGATGCAAATAAAAAGTATGTGTGTCAAGACATGTCTTATGTTTTTGAAACTGAAAGTAAAAACTAAAACAGAAAACCACAACCAAAACAATCGCTGGTAAGCACCACACCATTCAGGTTTCGTTTAGCTTGAGAAAAGCAGTTCTTTCCAATGTGGTTCTTGCTCTGTTGCGGCGACTGCTTTGTGAAAATGGCAGTGGTTCTCAAACCTCTCCATGAAGTACCCCCAGCACTGCACATTTTGTGTGTCTCCCTATATCTGACACGCACTTCAGGTCTTGCAGTCTCCACTAATGAGCTGATGAGTTGAATCAGGTGTGATAGATGAGCAAAATGAGCAGGGCTGGGGGTACTCCAGGACAGGTTTCAGAACCACTGGCTTATGGGAAATGGAGTCCGGATAGAAATTCAATATTTGGGTGACAGCTCCCTCTGGTGGTGAGAAGGAAGCGGTGCCGGAGCCTCATTTGTAACAAGAAGCTACTCAGTCTGTATACATACACACGAGCGCATTTTGCCTTCCATCTCATACCATGTCCCTTTAAGCCCTAAACACGCTGCACGATTTTCGGCTGTCCCAGATGAAAGATTGGCATTGTGAAACAATCGTGGCGATTTCTGTGATCGTGGCTCCTAATCGGTGATCCTGTGTCATACAGTGAGAGACGTTCAAAGATGGCCGTTGTCACGGTCTTGCGACCAAAGATAGCCTACGATACAGCATGATCATCGCACAGTGTGTTTGCTGCTACGATCCACGTTCACTGACCAACCATCTCACGTCTCCGATGAGAAGAGGAAGGGGTGGTTGTTACTGTATGATGATTAAAATCACGAAATGGCCTTAAACAATTAAATACACTGCAGAATATTATTTTACTAACTTATTAATTTGAAGTTAAATAGTGCTTAGTTGGTATAATGTCTGCTAGAATGTTAAAAAATGTTCAGTATTTTTAAATTGTTGTTTTGTATTAGTGTACAATGTAAAAAATAATAATTTATTCCATATAGTGTCCATTTAATTCATTTAACATTTAATATTGGAGGCATCCAAGTTATTTGACACATTTGAACATTTAAAAAAAAAAAAAAGTAAAAATAGTTACTTTCCCTGGTAATCAGTTACTTTTATAGTGATGTAACTCAGTTACTATTTGTGAGAAGTAACTAGTAACTATAACTAATTACTTTTTTTAAAGTAACTTGCCCAACACTGGTCACTACTATTGCACTATAATGCTGCTTCTGCCACCTTATGACCAGTGTTGGGGAAAGTTACTTTTAAAAGTAATGCGTTACTCTATAAAAAACTAACTAACTGCTTTACTTAATTACTTTCGTGTGGAAAGTAATGCATTACGTTACTTTTGCGTTACTTTTTGTCACCTGGGCTGGGCTCGTTTATTTATTTTTAATAACAGAAAACCCAAAGGTTATATTTTTGGCAACTGTAAAGGCCCTTTCACACAAAGAGTAACATTAATAAACCTCAGGCTGAAGAAAATGACAGGAAAGGTGTCAGTGAATAAATAGGAAAACAAAGTAACTTGTGTTACTTAATTGAAAAAGTAACTCAGATATTTTCGTTAATTTAAAAGTAATGCGTTACTTGAAAAAAGTAATCTGATTACGTATAGGGCTGCATGATATATCGCATGCGATATTTATTGCGCATCTTGTCAGTAAAGCCGGTTCTGTAATCAGCGGTAATTTCCATCACGTGCGTGATTTCACATGGAGCTGCATTTACTACACAGAGCCGTTGTTCACTAACAAGCTGCGCAAATCCACGTTCATCATCAACTAACCAATTAACTCCCTTTATGCGAGTTTAGTGTTTGTTTTGTTGTTGTTGTTATAGGCCTGGTTATTTGATTTTGATCATTTGTGAAATTTAGATTTTGTCAAGTGTGAACCTATTTTTTGGATTTATTAAAGTAACCTATTTTTTGGCAACTTGAAATAGCTGGCCTCTCTGCTTTTCTGGATGGTGGCTTTGCTGTAGCTCTGTCTGAAATCTAGAACAGAAAAAAAAAAGTACAATGATGTCCGGGACAGATGCAAAATCAGGTAATGCAAATGTTGCAGTACAAGTTAATAATTGTAGATTTTTACTTAATAACCCAGACCCTTATTATCCAAGTCATCTTTTTCACCACATTTTTATAACCCTTTATACAACCCTTTATACAATAGATACTGCTTCAAAGCAGTTTTGTAGTATTTACAGGAAAATATTAAATGTTTCCAATGCTGCTTTAAAGAAGCTGTAGCTAGCAAGCAGTTCTTGTATTTTGAAATATGTTCAATTCAGCTATAAGCAGCCCTACTCAAAACAGCAGTCATAACATGTCGTTATTCAGCTCAAGGCAGTTCAATATTGATTCAGTTTAGTTCAATGCTGCAATCTTCAATTTTGTGTGAGGTGGTATTACACTTACAAACACTTAAGGCCATTGCACACTGAGTCCAAAATTTTCACATGCGTTTTCCCATTTTTTCGTATTCGTCATCCTTTTCTATCAAAATGCATGCTACAGATGCGAAAATGCAGAAAATCGATCCTGATCCGAATTTTTTGTGATGGACGAAATTTTCGGAGGCAGTGTGTAAACGTGATTGACACAACGTGAGGTCGTATTTATTTTTTTAACGTGAGAAAATTTTGGACTTCATGTGCAATGGCCTTTACACTTAGCAAATAATTACTTTGTGGAGGTTCATCCTGCATAAAGTTCTTGTAAATGGTTGGTTTTTACAACATTGTCAAATCAACAGTAGTATGCAAATCATACTGTAGTTGTATAACAGTTACTTAACAGTTAACAATTACTTACATATTTATAGTGCAAATAAAGCGAAGTACCTTACCCCTACTCAACCACCTCACTTCTGTGTGAAATAAGAGATCACCATTCACTGCAGAAAGTTCATCAAGAAAGAGACTGAAGCATCTGTTTGGACTTTGGTCAAATTGAGTTGATAATCCGAATAACTGGTATTGTGACATGATTAAAGCACATAACCTGACTGCAGATCTCCTGCTGATGAATGATGCAACGATAGTTCAGAAATGCAGGGAAATCTGGGTCGTTCTTGCAATGTGCAATAAATCCAGGGTCGCGCTCCGTCTGTTGACAGCTTGTCAAGGGGCATGCGTTTTTCGTTTTTGAAAACGTTGTAGATTTTGACTCCTCTGGCCGTGGTTTTCAAAGGAAGCAGTGTCAAAAACTCCTCTTTGGTGGAAAAATCATCAAAAACCATCCGAATGAAAACAGCCAACTGAGCTGTATCACTTAAGTCCACCGATTCATCGCCCTGAAGTGAAAACCATGTACACCGTTCTGTCCTGTTGTAATTGTCCCATCACATCTGAAGAAAGCAAGGAAACTCTCCTTGCCACGGTGTTGGCACTGAGCTGGAAATCCGTGATAGCAGACATAATTTCTGTCTTGCTTTTGTGGTCCTTGAACAAAGTTTCAGCCACCGCTGTCATTGCTTCCTTCACCGTGGCGCCATCGGTGAATGATTTCTTGTGTTTTGTCAAGATGCGCGCCACTTTAAATGATGCTTCCATAACAGCATTTCCTCTCTTTATCGGTTTGGTGAATAAAGATTGCTGTTTTTGTAGCGTTGCTTTCAGCTGCTTTACCTTTTCAGCTCGTAGCCCACTACCCGCAGGAAAGTCTCATGCAAAGTTCCCGTGAACTTGAGTGAAATGGCGCTCCACATTGCACCGTTTACCCACGGAGGGGGTGGGACACCAGTCTATATTAGTTCACTCTGATTGGATAAAAACTATTCTTGGTGAGCTACTTTCAGTCAGGCCACGAGCTACTGGTAGCTCGCGAGCGACGTGTTGGAGACCCCTGCTCTAGGTGGTGGTTTTGGGTAATTTTGCTGCTCAACTGCTACAAATAAGTAAATGATTTTTTTTTTTTTAACAATTCAAATGAAACTTTAAAAAAATAAAGGAATTAAAAGTATGAATTTACACACTTGGACTGTTGTAAAAAATACTTAGCTTTTACTGCTATGGGTCACAATCATTTGCTAGCCGATTAGCTTAATGGGTTTGGTTTAGCCATAAAATACATCCCATATAATAAACATAATTATCACAAAAATGTTGTAAACCTACCTTTGACATCTTTGTGGTGAGCCTTGATACGCCGCTTGAGGTTTGTTGTGTTTTTTCCCTGCAATTTTGAATCCACAGTTGCTTTTTTTTCCTGCTTCAATACAGAAAATGGGCCCAAATATCAGGTCATTTTAGTCTCGTCTTATTTTCGTCAATGATATTGCATGCTGATTTAGTCCCTGTTAGTGTCTAATGATATCCGTGTCGTCTCGTCTTTAGTTTTAAAAACAAAAAGGTTGTCAACGAATATTTTTCGTCATTATTTTCATTAATGAAATTAACACTACTTGAGTGTAACTCTAGCGATGAGATTGTACAGCATATTGAGACAGAGATGCCAGAACTGCAGCATCACTAGCTTATCTTTATTTATAAGGCAGTGATAAGATTATTGCCCTCTTATTTATCAGTTTTCTCTTTTGTAGAAAACAGTAGGTACAATCTTAGGTCTAAAAATAGCATTCTTTTCACTATACCTGTTGTAAAATCTGAATTTGGTAAAATTGCTTTCCGTTACAATGCCCCTTCAACTTGGAATGCTTTGCAGAAACAGTTAAAGTTAAGCACTTTTATGACACTTAATGATTTTAAATCATATATCACAGAAACCTTCAGCTATAAGTGTGACTGTATATAGGTTACTGTTTTGTTTTTGTTTTTTGCCTGTGGCTTTTTATACTGCTTGTTGAATGATGTCTTGGTTATTATGTTATATTTAGTTTGTTGTATTTAATTTGTTTTTGTTAGGTGTTGTGGTATGGTTTTTGTAGTGTTGTTATGTCATTATGTAATGTGGTATATTTTGTTTGTTGATGAGGTTTCTTTTTTCCTAATTTATTTTATTTAAATTTCAAGTGTTGCCTTCTTGGCCAGGGATCATTTGAAAAAGAGACAATAGTCTCAATATGACCTCCCCAGGTTAAATAAATAAATAAAACCTGATTGGGTTGCAGGTACTGCCTCATGCTACAGACAGTGACAAGGACCCTAATAAAAAACTAAAGACAAATCAGTAAGGAAGAATAAAGAGAACAATTGTCTGTGGCCACCAATCAAAATCATTCCCTTTTTGGGGGTTATCTTGCTGTCGCCTCTCCAGTGAACCTGTTGAGCAGTGTATAAATGTAAAATTGCTTGCACTCTCTGAAAGTGTAATGTGTTTTTCTGTTATGTTCTGGTTATGTTGTCACACTGTTTGCTCTGTTCCTGTTTTCCTATATTCTCTAGTTAGTTTCCTCATTTATTAATTAGTCCTGCAACATCTGTTCTGTTTCAGTCAATCATCCCCTGTCTATTTTAGTCCTGTGTTTTCTCACTTCCTTGTCCAGTCTCGTCTATGCTAAGTGTAGTTGTTATTCTCCTGAGATCTTCTGAGTTTACAGTTTGTGGATTTATAATAAATACTGTTTTTCTCCATCTCCTTCGTCATGTGCTTTACTACAGCAATACGTGACAAACAACCTATGAACAAGTAATAATTAACATAGGATAAGCTCCAGCTCACATTACGGTATTGTAAAACAAGTCAATGTAAATGTAATCTTTAGTGCGTAAAAAAGTAACTTTCCCAGAATCTACGTTGTAGTGATATCAGATGTTAGATAGCCTCACACCACTAAATGTAGTGATTTTAGATTTAAGTGACACTAACAGTGTAATGACATTGGGCTTAAATATTAATATTCATATTTAGGTTTGGTCATACTATTTTATAGGGCACCAGCCAGGAATTTCACCTCCAAACAGGAAAAAAGTCCTGGTACTGCAGGTCCTTGTACTACAGGTGCGTAGAGCCAATGGTATACTTGAGAATGAGCAAAAGGGTGGCTAA